>NC_091348.1:4699127-4731627 GCF_038502225.1 Cherax quadricarinatus
TTGCCTTAGATAACCATTCATTGCCCACTCCCCTTCTTGGCAAGATGCTACATATGATTGGGATACCTCCCTAAGACCTAACTAAATCTATAGCTGACCTGTACTTATCTAGCAGCTCTTCTCTCCTACCCTTCCTGATATCATTTCCACCAGCATTGAAACAGTCCTGTTCCCATTACCTGACATGATATTATCCAACCTGTTGACTATGTCACCAACACCAGCTCCACTGAAGCACACTCACTCTCTCATCTTCTTATTCTTATTACAGAAAGAACGATCCATATATCTTACCTGTGAGTCACCAACCACAGGAAACGTCTACAATAAAGATAACCAGATGTTGTACATGTGTCTTAACTTTCATCTTGTCGGTATTGTATACCAGTCTTGCACAACTTGTCAGACACTGCAACATCATGGAATCTTGGTTCAGAGGACATCTACATGACCTTCTTCACGACTGCTACAAGTAACCCATCTATTTGGGTAGGACCTACTTCCACTGGAGAATCCCGCCCTCGTCTGCAACACGTCCTTATCCACTGACGCCTATATAAACGCCAGTCTCCTTGCCTATGCTCAAGAATCTCTACCACCACGGTGCTCTCAACACCAACTCCAAGGCTGAGGGACTGATTACCTCATCTTTTGTATATAGTTCTGTCTTCTAATTATGTGCTAGAATCTGTATTGATGAAGCCACTGGATGGCGAAACGTCTACAGTAGAGATAACCAGATGTTGCACATGTCTTAACTTTCAACAGTAAAGCTACTTCTTAGCTACACACTGGACTTCATCAAGTCACAAACACATCTGTTTGTTAGGTAAAAGGACACAAGTGTTACAAGTGTTACGTGGCATTAGTAATCTTCAACTTGTCGGTTTTTAAAACCATTTATCACACTTGTGGGAGTGCTTGATAAAGTTCCTGGAGAGCGAAATGTTGCCACAATAAAATGTGAAATTAGTTGTACTTGTGTCCTGTTACCTAACATATTGTCGGTAATTCTACCAACATTATTACAGATTACATTATTACAGATCTGTTTATGACTTGATAAGGCCCAATGTGTGGGCGAAACGTTGTTAATAAAGAATCACATTATACCGCATTTGTGTCTACCTTTCCATCGTGTCGCCATTTTATAAAATTGATCTCCATTGCCACAAACATCAGAAGAACGACGGTAGGAATAAGGTTGTGATGAACGACGGTAGGAATAAGGTTGTGATGAACGACGGTAGGAATAAGGTTGTGATGAACGACGGTAGGAATAAGGTTGTGATGAACGACGGTAGGAATAAGGTTGTGATGAACGACGGTAGGAATAAGGTTGTGATGAATAGCTTAGGAAATCGACAAGTTGAAGAATGACACATTTATGCAACATACGGGAATCTTTACTGAGGAAACTTTTCGCCACACAGTGGTTTCATCAGTCCAATACGAAGAAGAATGGTATAAGGAAAGGGGGAGTTTGAGGTAATCAGTTCGTCAGCCTGGAATCGATGTGTTCAGCGATCGCATCGATTCCAGGTTGAGGGACTGATTACCTTCCTCTCCTTACACCGTTCTTCTTTGTATTTTACTGATGAAGGTACTGTGTGGCGAAACGTCTCCTCGGTAAGATTCCCATATGTTGCATTAAGTGTCCCATTCTTCAAGAATAAGGTTATAACACTAAGAAACTGACAGAAATATATACAAAAAGAAAAGAAAAATTGGCATTGTGTTTACAAAATATCAGAGTTGAGCAGCAGAGTCTAGAGGGAGGATAAAGTAAGTGAAAAATATTAAATGTTGAAACGATGGCTGAGAAAAACATGGGATTTTCCGGAGGGATGTTTACACGTCATGAAAATCAGGATGTAACACGCCAAGCATTTTAAAAGCTTATATAATAAGCAAGACAATTATTCTCATCTTTAACAAGTCATTAGTGACTAGGGAGGAGCAAGATGACTGCAGTAATAATGGTAATATTTTATTTTATTAATATATTGGCTGTTTCCCACCAAGGCAGGGTGGCTCGAAAAAGAAAAACTTTCACCATCATTCACTCCATCACTGTCTTGCCAGAGGCGCGCTTACACTACACTTATAAAACTGCAACATTAACACCCCTCCTTCCGAGTGCAGACACTGTACTTCCCATCTTTATTTCTACAAGTACATGTACAAGGTATACAGTCCTAGCTGACATCAATGACGTACTACTATATAGAAAGCCTTTTGTTATACCTGGAGTCTACCTGGAGGGCATTCCGGGGATCAACGCCCCCGCTGCCTGGTCCACGACCAGGCCTCCCGGTGGATCAGGGCCTGATCAACCAGGCTGTTACTGCTGGCCGCAAGTAGTTCAACGTACGAACCACAGCCCGGCTGATCCGTCACCGATTTTAAGTATCTGTCCAGCTCCCTCTTCAAGGTAGCCAGGGGCCTATTGGTAATTCTCTTTATGCATGGCGGGAGGTTGATGAACAGTCTTGGGCTCCGGACACTTATTGTGTTTTTCACTTAGTGTACCAATGGCGCCCTTACTTTTCATTGAGGGTATTTTGCACCGCCTGCCCAGTCTTTTACTTTCGTAGAGAGTGATTTCTGTGTGCAGATTCGGGACTATTCCTTCTAGGATTTTCCAAGTGTAGATTATGATGTATATCTCTCGCCTGCGTTCCAGCGAGTACAAGTCAAGTGTTTCCAAGCGTTCCCAGTAGTTAAGCTGTTTGATGGAATTTATATGTGCAGTAAAGGTTCTCTGTACATTCTCTAGTTCTGTAGTACCACCTGCTTTGAACGGAGATGTTAATGTACAGCAATATTCCAGCCTAGAGAGAACAAGTGATTTGAAAAGGATCATCATTGGCTTTGCATCTCTTGTTTTGAATGTTCTCATTATCCATCCTATCATTTTCTTTGTAGTTGTGATCGTGGTAATATTGTTGTCCTTGAAAGTGAGATCCTCAGACTTTACCACTCCCAGGTCCCTCACATTATGTTATGTTATACAGAGCATTTTGGGAAAATTAGGCCAATGTTGTCCCAGGATACGACCCACACCAGTCGACTAACACCCAGGTACCAATTTTACTGATAAGTGAACAGGGACAGCAGGTGTCTTAAGGAAACACGTCCTAATGTTTCCATCCGAACCGGGGATCAAACCAGGGACCTCAATGTGTGAAGTGAGTTCTCTTGTGATCGAGCTACGGAAAGTACCACAATCAAATAAAAAATTTATTGGTTATCCTGAGCTAAATAAGTCACAGTGTTTGACTCAGGCTTGTGTAGCACTTGGTGTCTATATTCTGAAACGTTTCACCAGCCAGTGTGACTTCTTCAGTATAATTTTATGTCTATGACAGTGCGGAAGCCCTGAACTACAGACAAGTTTCCTTAATAAATGTAAATATGTAAATAGCTATGCAAGCTGCTGAAAAGGGTCTCACTTAGAGACCGAAATATACAGTCTTTATCTCTTGTTTTTTATATCTTTCTCAATGTGGGTTTGGATAATATAGGTTAAGTATTTACAATACCCGGGTTATCGTAGTACAAGAAAACTTTTAAGAAGTATTTTTAAACAGAACAGCAACGTGGACTCGAAAATGGAAGGTTGTGCCTAACAAATATTAAAGGGACGAACGATAAGCTAAAAGAGGTCTGCCACAAAAGACCGGTGACGGAGCTGAATATTCCTTGGCTGTAAGGAAGCTCTTGATAAGGTGCCACAGAGCAGACCACCTGGCATATTTGAAAGACCGCCTAGCATACTAAAAAGACTGCCTATCACACTAGAAAGACCAAGCATACTAGAAAGACCAAACATGCTAGAAAGACCAATCATACTAGAAAGACCTAGCATACTAGAAAGACCAAACATACTAGAAAGACCAAGCATACTAGAAAGACCACCTAGCACGCTATAAAGACCACTTGGTATACTAGAAACACCGCCTAGCATACTAGAAAGGCCACCTAGCACGCTATAAAGACCACTTGGTATACTAGAAACACCGCCTAGCATACTAGAAAGACCACCTAGCACGCTATAAAGACCACTTGGTATACTAGAAACACCGCCTAGCATACTAGAAAGCAAGCCGAGGCAGCAAGATCTTTCTAGCATGTATTAAAGAATACCTGAGCGATAGAAACCAAAGATGTTGTATTAAGGTGAAGTGTAACTAGCGAAGTGTAACTGGTGAAGTGTAACTAGCGAAGTGTAACTGGTGAAGTGTAACTAGCGAAGTGTAACTGGTGAAGTGTAACTAGCGAAGTGTAACTGGTGAAGTGTAACTAGCGAAGTGTAGCTGGTGAAGTGTAACTAGCGAAGTGTAACTGGTGAAGTGTAACTAGCGAAGTGTAACTAGCGAAGTGTAACTAGCGAAGTGCAACTAGCGAAGTGTAACTAGCGAAGTGTAACTGGTGAAGTGTAACTAGCGAAGTGTAACTGGTGAAGTGTAACTAGCGAAGTGTAACTGGTGAAGTGTAACTAGCGAAGTGTAACTGGTGAAGTGTAACTGGTGAAGTGTAACTAGCAAAGTGTAACTGGTGAAGTGTAACTAGCGAAGTGTAACTAGCGAAGTGTAACTGGTGAAGTGTAACTGGTGAAGTGTAACTAGCGAAGTGTAACTGGTGAAGTGTAACTAACGAAGTGTAACTAGCGAAGTGTAACTGGTGAAGTGCAACTAGCGAAGTGTAACTGGTGAAGTGTAACTGGTGAAGTGTAACTGGTGAAGTGTAACTAGCGAAGTGTAACTGGTGAAGTGTAACTAGCGAAGTGTAACTAGCGAAGTGTAACTGGTGAAGTGTAACTGGTGAAGTGTAACTAGCGAAGTGTAACTGGTGAAGTGTAACTGGTTAAGTGTAATTAGCGAAGTGTAACTAGCGAATTGCAACTGGCGAAGTGTAACTGGCGAAGTGTAACTAGCGAAGTGTAACTGGTGAAGTGTAACTAGCGAAGTGCAACTAGCGAAGTGTAACTAGCGAAGTGCAACTAGCGAAGTGTAACTAGCGAAGTGCAACTAGCGAAGTGTAACTAGCGAAGTGCAACTAGCGAAGTGCAACTAGCGAAGTGTAACTGGTGAAGTGTAACTAGCGAAGTGCAACTAGCGAAGTGTAACTAGCGAAGTGCAACTAGCGAAGTGTAACTAGCGAAGTGTAACTAGCGAAGTGCAACTAGCGAAGTGTAACTAACGAAGTGTAACTGGTGAAGTGTAACTAGCGAAGTGTAACTAGCGAAGTGTAACTAGCTAAGCGCAACTAGCGAAGTGTAAAAAGCGAAGTGCAACTAGCGAAGTGTAACTAGCGAAGTGTAACTGGTGAAGTGTAACTAGCGAAGTGTAACTAGCGAAGTGTAACTGGTGAAGTGTAACTAGCGAAGTGCAACTAGCGAAGTGTAACTAGCGAAGTGCAACTAGCGAAGTGTAACTAGCGAAGTGTAACTGGTGAAGTGTAACTAGCGAAGTGTAACTAGCGAAGTGTAACTGGTGAAGCGTAACTAGCGAAGTGTAACTAGCGAAGTGTAACTGGTGAAGTGTAACTAGCGAAGTGCAACTAGCGAAGTGTAACTAGCGAAGTGTAACTGGTGAAGTGTAACTAGCGAAGTGTAACTAGCGAAGTGTAACTGGTGAAGCGTAACTAGCAAAGTGTAACTAGCGAAGTGTAACTGGTGAAGTGTAACTAGCGAAGTGCAACTAGCGAAGTGTAACTAGCGAAGTGTAACTAGTGTAGTGTAACTGGTGAAGTGTAACTAGCGAAGTGTAACTAGCGAAGTGTAACTGGTGAAGTGTAACTAGCGAAGTGCAACTAGCGAAGTGTAACTAGCGAAGTGCAACTAGCGAAGTGTAACTAGCGAAGTGTAACTGGTGAAGTGTAACTAGCGTAGTGTAACTAGCGAAGTGTAACTGGTGAAGTGTAACTAGCGAAGTGTAACTAGCGAAGTGTAACTGGTGAAGTGTAACTAGCGAAGTGCAACTAGCGAAGTGTAACTAGCGAAGTGTAACTAGCGAAGTGCAACTAGCGAAGTGTAACTAGCGAAGTGTAACTGGTGAAGTGTAACTAGCGAAGTGCAACTAGCGAAGTGTAACTAGCGAAGTGTAACTAGCAAAGTGTAACTGGTGAAGTGTAACTAGCGAAGTGTAACTAGCGAAGTGTAACTAGCGAAGTGCAACTAGCGAAGTGTAACTAGCGAAGTGTAACTAGCGAAGTGCAACTAGCGAAGTGTAACTAGCGAAGTGTAACTGGTGAAGTGTAACTAGCGAAGTGTAACTAGCGAAGTGTAACTGGTGAAGTGTAACTAGCAAAGTGTAACTAGCGAAGTGTAACTGAAGTGTAACTAGCGAAGTGTAACTAGCGAAGTGTAACTTGTGAAGCGTAACTAGCGAAGTGTAACTAGCGAAGTGTAACTAGCGAAGTGTAACTAGCGAAGTGTAACTGGTGAAGTGTAACTAGCGAAGTGTAACTGGTGAAGTGTAACTAGCGAAGTGTAACTAGCGAAGTGTAACTGGTGAAGTGTAACTAGCGAAGTGTAACTAGCGAAGTGTTACTGGTGAAGTGTAACTAGCGAAGTGTAACTGGTGAAGTGTAACTAGCGAAGTGTAACTGGTGAAGCGTAACTAGCGAAGTGTAACTAGCGAAGTGTAACTAGCGAAGTGTAACTGGTGAAGTGTAACTAGCGAAGTGTAACTGGTGAAGTGTAACTAGCGAAGTGTAACTGGTGAAGTGTAACTAGCGAAGTGAAACTAGCGAAGTGTAACTAGCGAAGTGTAACTGGCGAAGTATAACTAGCGAAGTGTAACTAGCGAAGTGTAACTGGTGAAGTGTAACTAGCGATGTGTAACTAGCGAAGTGTAACTGGTGAAGTGTAACTAGCGAAGTGTAACTAGCGATGTGTAACTGGTGAAGTGTAACTAGCGAAGTTTAACTGGTGAAGTGTAACTGGCGAAGTGTAACTAGCGAAGTGTAACTAGCGAAGTGTAACTGGTGAAGTGTAACTCTCGAAGTGTAACTAGCGAAGTGTAAACTAGCGAAGTGTAACTAACGAAGTGTAACTAGCAAGGTGTAACTGGTGAAGTGTAAACTAGCGAAGTGTACCTAGCGAAGCGTAACTAGCGAAGTGTAACTAGCGAAGTGTAACTGGTGAAGTGTAAACTAGCGAAGTGTAACTGGAGAAGTGTAACTAGCGAAGTGTAACTAACGAAGTGTAACTAGCGAAGTGTAGCTAGCGAAGTGTAACTGGCGAAGTGTAACTAGGGAAGTGTAACTAGCGAAGTGTAACTGAAGTGTAAACTAGCGAAGTGTAACTAGCGAAGTGTAACTAGCGAAGTGTAACTAGCAAAGTGTAACTAGCAAAGTGTAACTGGCGAAGTGTAACTAGCGAAGTGTAACTAGCGAAGTGTAACTGGTGAATTGTAACTGGTGAAGTGTAACTAGCGAAATGCAACTAGCGAAGTGTAAACTAGCGAAGTGTAACTAGCGAAGTGTAACTAGCGAAGTGTAACTGGTGTTATTGCTGTTCTTGCTGCTGAACAGCGGTTTAGTGCCGATGAAGGTAGCATAGGTAGCAATGATACGGCCGTGGACTAGATTGGCTTTAATCGGGTAGGAGTGAGTACACAACGGGCAGTGTGAGGAAGTGACCGCAAGCCAGTCCGTGGAGGGGGGGTACCTGTGTACCTCAAGTCGGTCGAAGCGGGAGTGAGAGAGGGTGGACTGTGTGTCCCACCGACCTAGGTAGGCCTACAGAGGGCAGCACTGAATGCCGCGAAATATGAACTAGTCAGAGCAGACGGCTAGGCTGTGTGCTCTGCCAGTACAGGCTGTCTACATTTGCTCGGCCACGCACCTCGCGTCGTCCCGACGCGACAATACTGGTGGGCCCATAGGTATAAAGGAATTACACTAGCTACCCCAGAGAGGGACTGGCTTTCGCTCACTAGTAAATAAAAAATGGACAAAAAAATGCAACAGGCAAAAAAAAAAACTCTCCCATCCAGGGGAAGAGAAAACTGGTTTGCCCGCGCTGTTTCATCGAGTAGAGAGCCGGGAGACGTCAGCACTGGAACTAAAATCTTCTATATACAGGTTGTCCGCAGGGCTGAACATCAGTTGACCACTCGTCTACTAACGTTGTTGCACGCTCACATCTGCAAACAATGACTGACAGTAGCATTTCCTAAGGTGTGACATGTAACTCAGAGGGCAGCACTGCCCTGACCGTAATACAGGCTTTTTTTCTTTAGTAGAAAAAACACTGGTGCACATACATACAATAATACTATATCCATGGAATTCATTACACTCTGGGTACCCTTCTAAAAGTATTTACATAATTACATGATGTTGTCCACCCTGACTCTATTATCGACTAGCTATACAATGTGTGTGCATTTATACCCATTTCTGCAAGCAAACAATTAGCATAACTAGCGTAGGAGTCGGACAAGTCAGTAGGTACGTCAATGTCACAGAAATGTACTGTTGTCCTGGGTCGCAGGCCATAAGTATGGAGCCTTACTGGGCCGTCTTCCGTACCAGCAGTAGTGGGAGAAGGGGTAGACGGTTTGTCCGTAACATTAGTCTGATCGTGGCGTTGCAACGCACGCGCCTCCAGCTCTACTTCGGCCTGCATATGGTCCACATACTTCATGTGATCAAGGTGGGCTTCCTTGATAATTCCCGTAGCAATCTCCCTCACCTCGAACTTATTGCCACGGAGCTGTCGTAGGACACGGTAAGGACCCACAAACTTTGGGACAAGTTTGTGCATACCTGGGGTCTGCACTGGGTTGAGCAACATAACTTTGCAACCTGGTTCCACTTTGCTTTCCTTGGCGCGGGCATTGCGCTCTGACGTGAACCTATCAGTAGCTTTCATAAGGTTCTCTCGTACCCGCTGGAAGACAAGCTGCGTTGTCCTCATCTTTACTACACTGGGGTTATCAGTATCGTAAGTAGGTCTAGGTGGAGTAAACAGAATTTCATATGGTAAGCGCTTGTCATAGCCATACAAAGCAAAATGAGGTGTCTCACCGATCGAGCTGTTGAGGGAGGAATTTAATGTACACTGAACATCTGGGATAGCCTCATCCCATGTAGTACAACTTGGGTTAACGGTTACTCTGAGCACCTCCAGGACTTTGCGATTTGTACGTTCAGCAAGACCATTACTCGCAGGGTGGCGTGGAGCTACTGGCGCTTGATGAATGTTGAATCTGGAGCAAAGATCCTGCATTATGCCATTTATAAACTCAGACCCATTGTCTGACAGAAGGACACGTGGGCAAGTATGACGAAGAACAACATGCTCACGGAAAGCACTAGCGACCGTTTCAGCGGTTTTATCAGGAATGGGTACTAATTCACTGTACCGCGTCAAGTTATCTACCATTACAAGCAGGTGCTTATTTCCCTTCTCCGAGGTCGAGAAGTTCGTCAACAGGTCGACAGAAGTTCTCTCCCAGGGCTCCTTTGTAATGGGATACTTTAGAATGGGGTTAGGACCTGTAATGGTACCCTTGTGCTGTAGGCAGACAACACACTGGTGTACATGCTTGGCAATGTCCGATGCCATCTTAGGCCAGAAATATTTCATTCGTGCCTGTTTGATACTGCGGTCCTTCCCGGGGTGCGCTACACCTGGGACATTGTGGATCAACCTAAGAGTAGCTGGTATCATGGACTCTGGTATCACCAGTTGGTATACGGTTCTGCCGGGGTCCACCAGCTGTGCAACACGGCACAGTACTCCTTGGTTGACCACTAAATCCTTCAGTGGAACGGGAGACTTGACCTGTAAGTCAACGTCCTCCTTGGTAAGGAAACGAAGGACTGGAGACCACACAGGGTCCTGTCGTTGGGCTCTCTCGAGATCCTCAACAGAGAACGAATTGCCGACACTCACGAATGCTATATGTCTCGACAGGGCGTCAGCTACAACATTTTGCTTACCTGGGACATAGCAAATTTCAGGGTTGTAGTCATTGAACGTGAGCGACCACCGAGCATGCTTTCCCGAGAGGTTCTTATTTGCAAAAAGGGCCAATAAGGGTAAATGATCTGTATAAATCTTGATAGGATAATGATAGATGATATCCCGAAAATGACTCAGGGCCCATACAATGGCTAAAGCTTCTAGCTCTGTCACTGAATAATTGACTTCCGCTTTAGTAAGAACATGGCTAGCATAGGCAATAGGCTGTTGCTTCCCATTAGATTCCTGTGACAAGACTGCACCGATGCCAACTTTGCTGGCATCAGTCGTCAAGGTAAATGCCTTGGTGAAATCAGGGAATCTAAGGGTTGGGGCTGATGTTAACTTGTTCTTAAGAATGACAAAAGCTCGTTCCTGATCGCACGTCCACTCAAAAGGGGCATCCTTCTTGAGTAAGCGTGTCAGGGGTGCAGCAATGGTGGAGAAACCTGCGATAAAGGTGCGGTAGAAACCCGCCAGGCCTATGAAGGACCGGACTGCATCCGCCGTCATGGGTCTGGGGAATTTCTGCACGGCCGAGATTTTAGACTCGTCCGTCTTTATGCCATTCTGAGTTACTACGTGACCCAGAAATTTTATTTCCTTCCGGAGGAAATGACATTTGGAGAGCTTTACCTTAAGATTTGCCTGAGCTAGCCTGTCCAATACCCTGTCAAGTTTCTCAAGATGTGACGGGACATCTTGCGACATGACTATGAGATCATCCAGGTAGACCATGAGCATGCCACCTAGGAGGGTACGGAAAATTGTCGTCATCAAACGACTAAACGTGATTGGGCTTCCGCGCAAGCCGAAGGGCATCCTCCTGAACTGGTAATGACCAGTTGGAGTAGAGAAAGCTGTCAACTCTCTACTCTCATCATCGAGGGGGATCTGCCAGAACCCTTGAAGAAGATCAAGAGTTGAAAAGACCTTATTATCGCCGATGTTCTGCAACAGGTCGTTCAGAACTGGCAATGGAAAACGGTCTGGGATGGTACATGCATTCAGTTTCCTGTAATCGATAACAGGGCGCCAGGTTCCGTCTTTCTTGGGAACCAGAATAAGGGGAGCATTCCACGGGGAAGTGGACTCCTCAATAACTCCATCACGGAGCATCCGTGTAATGAGTTCTTCGGCGAAGACTCTTTGCGCATGTGGCAGGCGATACGCAGGTACATAAATGGGTTTAGTACCTTTGTCAAGTGGAATACGGTGAGAGATCAGTGAGGTCAAACCCATTGACTCACCATCTAGTGCAACTGCAGAACGTGCACGATTGAGAACCTGGAGAAGTTTTGGAACCTCTTCAGGATAGTCTGTCAAAGCTAGATCATCTTCCTGCACTGGCCGGGTGTTGGAAGAGTCAGCAGCAGACTCGCCTGGGAGAACTGCACTCACAAGGAAGTCAGCTGGGGCTTCACCCTCCACTCTCACCGGGAGAGGGAATCTGACAAGGTCAACAAGTGAGGTATTCTTCCGCAGGGGAAATTCTCGACTATGCATGTTGACAACAAGGACTTGCAACTTACCACGTTGCACTGTGTGCAAGGATGGTTCAAGGGAGAGGCCCTTGACTCGGCATGTGTCGTTGTCAACCAGCACATGGTCTCCTTCAAAAGCTCTGCTCACGTACACCGTAACAGGAGTGAGCGAGTTAGCTGACAAAGTGACGTCATACTTTGTACAAGCAGTAACTCTGCTCGCTGATGCCATGACACGAGTCAGACAGTCGCCTGCCGACAGGGATACTGCGGCTTGACAACTGCTGGTCTCTACAACAGCGTCAGAGTTAGAGTGAAGGTTAGACTGGGCGTCCCCAGACTGGGTTTCACTGGTAACTACGCGCTGATGGCCAGGAGGTGATGGGCAACGAGCTCTACTACGAGGTCGATCAGGACGAGAGACCGACCCCGGGGAGAATGTGCTATGGAAACCACCGGTTTCCAACGATTCTAGGCACTGTGCGTACTCTGAGACGGAGTAGCACGTAGTGGATCCTAAGCGCACGCCCCAGAAGGGCACATCCACTCCGTTGAATTCCGCTTTCCACTCAGCTGGATCTAAACGGATCCTAAGATCTGCCATGGTTTTGAACCCTATGAGCAGGTCACCATGGAAAACAATACCATCTACGACTAAGAATTTTGCGGACAGCTTGTGACCCTGGACCACAAATTCTAGCGTTGTGCGACCGCGAACCTTCAGCGGTTTACCTGAGACTCCTCTCAAGGTCTGAATGGCAGATGGCTCTGTCAACATGGCCGCGTGAAGGCCAATGTCTCGGAAAAAGGTGGAGCGGACAATGTTAACCACCGAACCTGTGTCTAGGAAAAGCTGAACAGGCTTATTGTGGACAGTGGACTCGATGAGCGGTCCACATGGGTTGTCATACCGAACATGAAGGCATGACAGGCCGACGAGATCCCCGGAGTCACAGCTGCTCGAGGCTCGACACTTGTTGACGAGGCTCGACCTGGAAGGTACGGTAAGAGTCTCAGCAACAACGTCAAGACACTCGGTTTCCTCACTGTCGGCAAGCGTATCACTGCCCAGGGCGGCGAATGCATTGCGGACAGGGACGGAATACAGCGACTCCGACAGGGTTACTACGTCTTTCGCTGGTTTTGCGGACGCGCCTCTTCCCCCGAACTAGTGGAAGGGCTTCTACGAGCATGTGCATTGCGCGACGACTGCTTGCTCCACTCAGCTGTCAGCATACTTCGCAGCTTGTTACACTCATGGGAGGTATGACTGGAAGTATTGTGGTAAACACAGATTCCCTCGCGAGACTGGGCATGGGGACGGTGACGGTTACCTTGATACTGAGCGTGGGGACTGTGACGGTTACTTTGCGGGGACTTAAGTTTGTAACACTCAGATCGGTAGTGCCCACGTTTGCCACAGTTAAAACAAGTCACTACACGCTTAGCGGGTGAGGTTGGGGGTGGTGTCTGCTGGCGACGTTTCGCCCTGGTCCAGGAAGTCGATGACTGCCCTTTTGTATAAGACCGACTGTTGTTACTGTGGTCGCTATTTTTACTTAGGCGCGTATTAGTGGGACTGGGGTTAGAACCTTTGTGGGTTGGCTGTCTGACAGCAGCAGCAAAAGTGACTTCCGGCTGCGACCGCGGGGTCACTGCGGACGGCGCTGGAAGGATGGGTAGGGGATCATCCGCAAAGCGGCAAACCTTGCCCTGCTCGGAAGGCGGCTTGAGCGAGTCGATGGCGTCATATGCACCCAGGACGTCGTGCTGAGGGCCGAGTCCTAGCGCATCAATGGCAGCCCAGAGGTTAGGGGCGGAATCCCTCCGCATGATGCCGACAGCCAGCATGGGGATGATGTCTTTAATAGCCATACGGCCATCACCATCCGCCCACTTAGTGGAGTTGACGGCATCCGTAAAGTCCGTGGCGGCTTGCTCGAAACGGCAAACGCAAGCCAGGGGGCTTTCGTGCCGGTATTGACATTCGGCCAAGACGCTGGTAACGATGTCAATGTAATGGCGTTGGCGACTACGCCGAAAATAACGCCTAAATTCCTCCTTAAGTTCACCCCAAGACTGAATCTTACAAACGCGCTTGAGCTGCACAAAGGCACCTATATCACCCTGGGTGAGATCCACTGCTGCAACAGCAGCACGAATGTACTGTGTATCTGTTGGGCTATCAAATAGAGCCTGAACAGTCGCCTCGACTGACTGCAGCCATGGCTCTAAACTATTTGCACGACCGTCAAAAATAAGGGTCAGTTGTGGACGACGAGCCGGCCCACTGGTGGTCGAGGCGTGAGCCACAAGTTGACCAACTGTCGCTGGGGCTTCGATGCCCTGCCGCGTGCTCACGCTGGCTGAGGCACCATTGCTGGCACCAGCAGAATCTGGGGTATCGGCATGGCCACTGCGTGTCCTAGTCATGACGTCGATTGTTGAAATGCAAGTAGGTCACGAAGATGGTAAACAGGTCAGAGCAAGAAATGGTATGCACTGGCTACAATTCAAAACAGAGTCAAAGAGAACTCAGCACCACAGTACTAGGTAAACTGCTTAGTGATAGAAATAATTTGAGCAAAACGACAATAAAAAGGGAAATAGTGATACACTCTGAACACAAAATAAGAGATGTATGCAAGTGAATGTACTACAGGGAAGTGCACAAAATGAAGCTAAGGATAGTCAATAATTTCACCAGGAATCTGGCAACAAAATTTATGAAAAGGAGTTTGGACTGTAAACACTGGTAGCAAAAATTGCACAAAATTAAAATAAATCAGGTACTACACAACACTAAACTGTGCTGCAAGCACAGTTTAAAAAGATTGCGGGTGCTAGCAGTAGCAAATTGAAACGCAAAAAAAAAGGTAATTCACTTGCACAAGGGAAGTTGGCACAAAAAGATATCAGAGTATGGAATAGTGCCAAAAATCACACAAAAAAAAATACACTGACCAGAATTGCTATATTGCACACAAAATAAAATTAATAAAAATGCAAATTATTAAATTCAAGAATATGGCAAAAGTTAACTGGTGTTAGCAGGGTGTACACTGGCAAAAAGAAAAAAAAATTTGCACAATCTCAAGGTCAAAATTAATTAACTTCACAAGGAATTTTGGTAATTAATGGTAAATAAGCAGGTTCCCAAAAATACACTCAATGACTTGGGTATATAAAATAGCAAAAAGCAATGCACATAGGTGAATATTCACTGATAAAACATAGAATATATGTAGAGCAAAAATAAATGGGGGAACAGAAAAAAAAAATTTAATGGGCTAGGCACAGATTGTATGACTGCAGGTAGAATATACTAATACTTAAGTACTTGAAGATTACACTTATTAAAAAAAAGAACTAACAAACAAAACAGTGCAAGGGTGTCAACAATCTGTGGCTAACTTGCAGGTGCAACTAGAAAAAAAAAATAACAGCACACAGGAATTACATGAAAACTGTATGTGAGAGGTAAATTGTATAAATGGTTAACACTGAACAATTTAAATCAATAACTGAGGTGCAAGAAGCAGAATAGAAAAACTGGAATTTAAAATGTAGGAGTGCAAAAATAAATTCACAAAATTTAAGCTGTAGGTAAATGGCAAAATGTGCACTGATGACACTGAACAATTTACTGAAGTATGGCTTCAGTAACTAACTGTATTGGTGCAGGACAGTTAAATAATGTCACAAAATATTAGGAAATGCTAGGTAAGTCACTGTTTACTTAACTTTGAGTGCAGGTGGACGAAGGTACGGCAGGTGCTGGAACTTTCAGTGATGTTCTAGTGTCACTACACGCCTCGTAGCATTTGTATACTGCACTGGGGCTTCAATGTCGTAGAAAAAAAATATCAGAAAGGACTTGGGAAGAACAGGAAAGACCGGAGTAACTCTGTGGAGGTATAAAATATTAGACGTGGGTACCCGGCGTGAACCACAGCTGGTGTATGGTTGTTTACACTGGCAAGCGTGTCTGGGCGCGCTGCCTGACTGCGGCTTCAGCACACGGAGAACAAAACATTTACTGCACTACTCGAACGTGCTAAAAACAAGCTTAAGTGAAACTTTGAACTGGGACGAGTAAGTTTTACTGTAACAAATCACTGGGGAAAACAGAACTGGTGATGAACTGGGAATAAAACAACAAGGGAAAGGGAAAAAAAAAAATTTTTTTTAAACTGGGCAACACAAAAAAAAAACTGCACTGGCTGGAGATACGTAGGCGCTGAGTAGTAGTAGACACTATGATGAGTCACGAGCTGCCGTAGACGCTGAACTTTGCTGGCTTAGGGGCTAAGCCAACTGGGTTCCCACGTGGTTAAGCCCGGTAGAACTTCTTGGAGGAACTCTACTTCTTGTAGCTGAGAAGAGCGTAGGGACGCTGTAGGAGGCAGGAGAATGGTGCTGGAGAGTGTTGAAGGGCTGTAGAGAGGGTGATGAGGTGAACACGTGACTGCTAAGGCTGGAGATGACGCCGTGATGCCTATGTCCAGATTTTGTGGGAAAAATCTAGGACGAAGATCTATCTCGGGTCCCGTCAAGACGCTGGGAGTAGCAGATAACTCTTTAGGCTAGCAGGTGCGTTGGATGACGACGGATGATGTTGACTGGTGTCGACCGATCCCCTCCACCCTGAAAAGGCTCACAATGCCGCTGACTCCGCTGTCACCACTGTTATTGCTGTTCTTGCTGCTGAACAGCGGTTTAGTGCCGATGAAGGTAGCATAGGTAGCAATGATACGGCCGTGGACTAGATTGGCTTTAATCGGGTAGGAGTGAGTACACAACGGGCAGTGTGAGGAAGTGACCGCAAGCCAGTCCGTGGAGGGGGGGTACCTGTGTACCTCAAGTCGGTCGAAGCGGGAGTGAGAGAGGGTGGACTGTGTGTCCCACCGACCTAGGTAGGCCTACAGAGGGCAGCACTGAATGCCGCGAAATATGAACTAGTCAGAGCAGACGGCTAGGCTGTGTGCTCTGCCAGTACAGGCTGTCTACACTGGTGAAGTGTAAACTAGCGAAGTGTAACTAGGGAAGTGTAACTGGTGAAGTGTAACTAGCGAAGTGTAACTGGTGAAGTGTAACTGGCGAAGTGTAACTAGCGAAGTGTAACTGGTGAAGTGTAACTGGCGAAGTGTAACTAGCGAAGTGACTAGCGAAGTGTAACTGGTAAAGTGTAACTGGCGAAGTGTAATTAGCGAAGTGTAACTAGCGAAATGTAACTGGTGAAGTGTAACTGGCGAAGTGTAACTAGCGAAGTGTAACTGGTGAAGTGTAACTGGCGAAGTGTAACTCGTGAAGTTTAACTGGCGAAGTTTAACTAGCAAAGTGTAAACTAGCGAAGTGTAACTAGCGAAGTGTAACTGGTGAAGTGTAACTAGCGAAATGTGACTAGCGAAGTGTAACTAGCGAAGTGTAACTGGTGAAGTGTAGCTAGCGAAGTGTAACTAGCGAAGTGTAAACTAGCGAAGTGTAACTAGCGAAGTGTAACTGGTGAAGTGTAACTAGCGAAGTGTAGCTGATGAAGTGTAACTAGCGAAGTGTAACTAGCGAGTGTAAATAGCGAAGTGTAACTGGTGAAGTGTAACTAGCGAAGTGTAACTGGTGAAGTGTAACTAGCGAAGTGTAATTGGTGAAGTGTAACTAGCGAAGTGTAACTAGCGAAGTGTAAACTAGCGAAGTGTAACTGGCGAAGTGTAACTGGTGAAGTGTAACTAGCGAAGTGTAACTGGTGAAGTGTAACTAGCGAAGTGTAACTGGTGAAGTGTAACTAGCGAAGTGTAACTAGCGAAGTGTAAACTAGCGACGTGTAACTGGTGAAGTGTAACTAGCGAAGTGTAACTGGTGAAGTGTAACTAGCGAAGTGTAACTAGCGAAGCGTAAACTAGGGAAGTGTAACTAGCGAAGTGTAACTAGCGAAGTGTAACTGGTGAAGTGTAACTAGCGAAGTGTAAACTAGCGAAGTGTAAACTAGCGAAGTGTAACTAGCGAAGTGTAAACTAGCGAAGTGTAACTAGCAAAGTGTAAACTAGCGAAGTGTAACTAGCAAAGTGTAAACTAGTGAAGTGTAACTAGCAAAGTGTAAACTAGCGAAGTGTAACTGGCAAAGTGTAAACTAGCGAAGTGTAACTAGCAAAGTGTAAACTAGCGAAGTGTAACTGGCAAAGTGCTACTACGACCCCATCCCCTTGTATTTCTGACTTACACTAATAGCCTGACAGCGGGAATTTAGCTCCTATTACTTGGCTGTGATATGAACTGACGAGGACAGACGACAGCTGGTGATACATATAAACGAACTTCATGGTGTCCCGTGGTTCGGTTGGTAGAACACGCATCTCACGTACTGAGTGACCGTGGTTCGATCTCCGGCAAGGATGAAAAACATTAGGCATGTTTCCTTATACCTGCTTCCCCTCTTCACCCAGCAGTAAGTAGGTACCTGGGTGTTAGTCGACTGCTGTGGGTGGCATCCTGGGGGGGTTAGTATACCTTAGAGTTGGGCTCTGAGATGAGCTGAGGCAAGATAACAGCTCTTAACCTGTGAACTGATCCGTGTAAAAAAATTTAATGCGTGGTTAGATAAATGATTACTGGGATAAGTAAGTTTATTTAGGTACAAGTACACATAAATACAGTTACACAAATTCTCATACATAGTAACGTGTGTAAATTAGCTACCGGATAACCCCATCAAGGTCAGACAAAGTAACTTTTTTCCACTGAGGTTTTTGATTCCATTAAGTTCCTGAATATATGAATAACATTCAGGAACAAATGCTAATTGATAAATGCTTGACAATAGCATCATGGTTGAGCGGAACAAACATCCAAGTAGCTTCGAGGATGAAGAATAGGCCTAGCATAGGCCAGTAGACCTCCAGCGTGGGTTTCTTCAGTACATATGCCCTTAGGACAACATATTAGTTTGTGATGGTGACCGCCTTACCAGACTCGAACTGTCGATATTTAACAGCAACATAACAAAAAGAGAAGGTTCAACTTGGTAAAAAAGATCGTGAATTTGCAATCGTTGGATGACTCGTCGAGTTTTTGTAATTTAAGCGAAGCGTGAAACGTTTTTTTTTTTTTATTTTGACAAAAAATATTTTTAAATTACACAGACCAAAAATCCTTGGCATTTGAATGTGTTTTGAAGGAAGCCCCTGTTTAGTACTCACCGAGGAGACGATGAGTTCTTGACTGGTATTTTGAAGACGAGTCCTTGGTAAGTACTCAGAAGACCAGATCTTGTTTGGTACTCAGAAACTCAGTTCTTGGTTTGTACTCGCTTGGTTAGTACTAACTCAGATGAGTCCTTGGCGGGTAATTAGAAGGATACCTGGCCAGTACTCACTCAGAAGACTAGACCTTGGTTGGTACTCACTCAGGAGACCGGAACTTGGTGCGTAATCACTAAGAAGATGAATCCTTAGGTAGTACTCAGAATACGAGTTCTTAATTGGAACTCACCCATTAGATGGATCCTGGGTGATAATCACTCTGAAGAAGAGTCCTTGGTTGGTAGCCAGAAGACAGGTAACATACACTACCCACCGTCTATATACAATGGTATGATGCCCACAATGTGTATGTAAAGGCGTACTAACCAGTCTAGATACAAAGCCGTACTATGCTTATAATTGGAGTGCTAGAAATAAAATAAATGAGGTAAGATAATCGCATGTGCAGGAAGCATAGACATTATAGCTATAACAGAAACCTGGTTCAACCTGAAGGACAGAGAAATGCCTCCTGAATGCCACATGTAATGTTGTAAATTATTCCGCACCGATAAGGTTAACAGGAAGGATGGTGGAGTGGCGATGTACGTCAAAGATAATTTTAAATTGTTGTGTACGACAAGATAAAATTAGAAACGACGGACACTGAATCCCTTTGGCTACAGTTTCTCGAGGGTCGTGAGAAACTCATCTTGGGTGTGATTTATAGTCCCTCAAATCTAGATAGGGAACATCGTAAATTTCTATTTGATGAAATTACTGAGGGAGATTTTAACTTTAGCCAAATTGATTGGAACAGTTTGACAGGAGCTCTTGAATCTGACAGTTTTCTAGGTACGATCCAGGATTGTTTTTTCAAAGCAGTTAGTGAGAGAACTAACAGTGTTTGACTTGAGGGTTCTTGAATTAATAACCTTGCTGTTAATGATCTACTAGCCTACATAAATGAACTTTTTATTCAGCACAGAAACCAAATTAGTTATTGTAAGCTAACTTTGATGCGTTGATAGCGAATCAGTTAAGTTTTTTTTAAATCTTATGATCAATAATCTGGCTATTTAAGTTTGAAGAATCACATGATATACGAGGCGCTATTATAAAAATTACAAGTTACCAAACCGCCGCGAAAAAAAAATATAGGTTTATCAATCACCTAGTTGAAGTTGTCTCTCTGGAAATACTCTCCCTGGAAGTACTGTCCTTGGAAGTACTCTCACTGGAAGTACTCTCCCTGGAAGTACTCTCCCTGGAAGTACTCTCCATGGAATTACTCTCCCTGGAAGTACTCTCACTGGGAGTACTCTCCCCGGAAGTACTTTCCATGGAAGTACTCTCCCTGGAAGTACTCTCCTTGGAAGGCTATACGCTGATCCCAAGACCTCTGTCACTTTTCCAAACAATTCTGGAACTTTTATTTCCTATTATAAGTTATAGAAGAACTTGCAGTGTCCTGGATACTCTGACGACGATCTTTGTGAATATAATTTCTCACTTTTTCAATGATCTGTCTGTTTTTGCCGTTGATGGACGACCAGAACGTCCATCATCCTAAACTGACATTCGTCCTGCTTTGAACTGAGAAAACCATTCAAAACACATTGTCCGCCCCATAACTTCATCACCAAATACTTACTGAAGTATTTTGTGGTTTCACTAGCTCTTTTACGGAGCTAGAAACAGAATGAATTACACACATTGTTCTTTATTTAAAGGTTCCATTCTCTTACACAAAAAATCGCAACAAAGCACTGACAGCATGACAAAAGAAAATGTCTGTTTAACCTCAAGTTAATGACGGACGCCATTGAAACTCACCAGCTACTTCACAGTGGAGTGAACTGCATACACAATATCATATTCATTAATTTTGAAATACCAGCTCAAATGCCTTAGTAAAAAAGTTTGTAGATTGGAAAGGCAAGAACACTGATCAATTTATATATTTCTAGGTGGCTTCAAATTGTTTCTGTAATTTTAAGCCACCGTCAGTCGACAAACTTTCTGATAGCTCCTCGTTTATAGACTTTAGGAGACTGTTGAAGAAAGTAGCAACACGTGGAATGAGTTTTTTTTTTTTTTGCTGGATCCAGGCGTGGTTGACCGATAGGTAATAGAGTGCATAAGCGGTGTTCCACAGATGCAGTGTTGGTCCCTTTATTGTTTCCAATGTACATAAATGACATAGATGAGGGAATAAATAGCGATATAAGCAAGTTTGCCGACGAGGACACTAGAACGTTGCAGGAAGATCTAGATAAGGTTGATGCAATGGTCAGAGAAATGACAGATACAGTTTAATGTAGACAAATGTTGGTTTTAATCCAGTGAAAAGAGAATAACCATGGCACTTATGAACTGAATAATATACATCTCAATAACTCTGAATGCGAAAAAAGTCTTAAGGAGTTCTGGGTAGCAGTCAACACTGCAAAATTGTTCGCAGTAAAGCTAATAGAATTTATGGCTTCTATTATAGATCATAATAGAATTCCTCCGGTTCAACTTTATATATCCTTAGTAAGGACTCATTCAGATTATGCTACACATCTTCTGTCTCCATATAGTAGAATGTACTTAAAATGATCTTTCCTATGAGGATAGACTGAGAGCATTGAATCTGCAGTCTATCTGGAAAGGCGTGGAGGTGGGGATGGGGGGGGGAGATATGACTGAAGTGTACAACTGGAAGACAGGATTATTAAATAAAGAGGAATAAAAAGCGATGAAAATACCTAACAAGACTAAACTCACAGCAAAGGGTTCAAAGGCGTACTGCTCACTGTCTCTGTGCAGAGGTGTACTGCCCACGAAGGTGAATTTCGACGGTAATTAACAACAGACACAATTTTCAAAACAAGCTTTCATTACGAGAACGTTTCGCTCAGCATAAAGCTTTATGAAGTTATGTTGAAGCTTTACCTATTCAATATTAAAGATTCCTCTAGGCCTCTCTCATTTCTTTGTTTAAAGCAGTACAACTTTTTCAGCTTCCTATAGAGTCAGTAAAAAATATAAAAAAAAGTTGAATGTTGTTTTGGAAGAACGACGTGAATGTGGTTATTGCTAATGCAATATTTTATATAGATTTACAAAGATTAGCAAATTATTCCATATCTGAAATCTGGAAGACGAATACAATGTACTCAGTGCATACTAGAGTAATACACAGAGAGGTGTATGTCTTGTAGTGTGTATACTCGGGGATGTGTATGTCTTGTAGTGTGTATACTCGGAGATGTGTATGCCTTGTAGTGTGTATACTCGGAGATGTGTATGTCTTGTAGTGTGTATACTCGGAGATGTGTATGTCTTGTAGTGTGTATACTCGGAGATGTGTATGTCTTGTAGTGTGTATACTCGGAGATGTGTATGTCTTGTAGTGTGTATACTCGGAGATGTGTATGTCTTGTAGTGTGTATACTCGGAGATGTGTATGTCTTGTAGTGTGTATACTCGGAGATGTGTATGTCTTGTAGTGTGTATACTCGGAGATGTGTATGTCTTGTAGTGTGTATACTCGGAGATGTGTATGTCTTGTAGTGTGTATACTCGGAGATGTGTATGTCTTGTAGTGTGTATACTCGGAGATGTGTATGTCTTGTAGTGTGTATACTCGGAGGTGTGTATGTCTTGTAGTGTGTATACTCAGAGAAGTGTATATCTTACACTGAGCATACACAGAGAGGTATATATCTTTCATTATATATACAATAAAAGTTTAATTCATTATCAACATTGGCATTAAAATATTCTTAGATGGTGGTAAAGAAGTTCCGTGAATCTTAATGACCATCGTCTGGTAAACAGACTCTTAATCATCTCATTAACAACCAGCTGTCAAAGTCTAAACATCTGAAAGAGATTCTAAGAAACTGTTTATTAATTAAAAACTAAATATCACTTTATTAAAAAAGAGAAAACATTGTCTAAACTCTGACGTTATTAATATATGGAGAGGAGACTACAAATACACGCCAAGGGTTCGATCCCATGTCCGAAAAATATGTAGTGTATAATGTTGCCCAAAGGAAAATGTATCTATATTTTAAATGACTAAAAATACCTCAGTGAAGATAAGAAACCTAACCTGAGCGCTGTCATGTGTTTACAAACATGTGTTTACATATATGTGTTTACATACATGTGTTTATATACATGTGTTTACACACATGTGCTTACACTCATGTGCTTACACACATGTGCTTACACTCATGTGCTTACACATATGTGCTTACACACATGTGCTTACACACATGTGCTTACACATATGTGCTTACACACATGTGCTTACACATATTAAAGAGAGAAATAAAAATAAAGAGAGAAATAAAAAAGGAATAAGAAAAGCAAAAAGGGATTATGAGGCTAAGGTCACAAGGGATTCGAAGACTAACCCAAAAGGGTTCTTTCAGGTATACAGAAGTAAGATTAGGGACAAGATTGGCCCACTTAAGAGTAACTCAGGTCAGATCACTGACAGTGATAAGGATATGTGTGAAATTTTCAATACTTACTTCCTTTCAGTCTTTACTCAGGAAGATACTAGCGAAACTCCAGAAATAATAAATTACGTAGAGCAGGATGATAATAAACTATGCACGATAGCAGTAACAGTGACATGGTCCTCAGACAAATAGAGAAATTAAAACTTAACAAATCCCCAGGCCCTGATGAAATGTTTGCAAGGGTTTTAAAGGAATGTAAAGAGGAACTTTGCAAACCTTTGGCTAATTTTTTCAACATATCACTACAAACTGGCATAGTACCTGATAAGTGGAAAATGGCAAATGTAATACCTATTTACAAGGCAGGTGACAGGTCCTTAGCTTCGAACTATAGGCCAATAAGCAAGCAATTCGTAGCCATCTTGATAGGCATAAATTGATTAATGAATTTCAACACGGTTTTACAAAGGGGCGTTCCTGTCTTACGAATTTACTAACTTTTTTCACCAAGGTGTTTGAGGAGGTAAATCATGGTAATGAATATGATATTGTGTATATGGACTTCAGTAAGGCTTTTGATAGAGTTCCACATCAGAGGCTGTTGAGGAAACTTAAGGCACACGGAATAGGAGAAATTTTTTCCTGGGTTGAGGCATGATTGACAAATAGGCAGCAAAGAATTTGCATAAATGGGGAGAAATCAGAATGGGGGCACGTCACAAGCGGTGTTCCACAGGAGTCAGTGTTGGGCCCCTTGTTGTTCACAATTTACATAAACGATATAGATGAGGGAATAAATAGCGACATAAGCAAATTTGCTGATGACACCAAAATAGGCCGTTCAATTCATTCTATTGAGGACACTAGAGCACTCCAGGATGATTTGTATAGACTGATGCAGTGGTCAGAGAAGTGGCAGATGCAGTTTAATATAGACAAATGCAGTGCTAAATGTTGGACAGGACAATAACTATGCCACTTATAAACTGAATAGTGTAGATCTTAATACTACTGATGGCAAAAAGAATTTACGAGTTCTGGTTACCAGAAACCAAGATAACAGTGCATTAGTGTTCGCAATAAAGCTAACGGAATCCTTCGCTTCATATCAGGAAGTATAAATAATAGGAGTCCTCAGGTTGTTCTTCAACTCTGTATCCTTGGTTAGGCCTCATTTAGATTATGCTGCACAGTTTTGGTCACCGTATTACAGAATGGATATAAATACACTGGAAAACGTACAGAGGAGGATGACAAAGTTGCCCCCATGTATCAGAAATCTTCCCTATGAGGATAGACTGAGGGCCCTGCATCTGCACTCTCTAGAAAGGCGTAGAATTAGATGGGATATGATTGAGGTGTATAAACGGAAAACAGGAATAAATAAAGTGGATGTAAATAGCGTGCTGAAAATATCCAGTCAAGACAGGACTCGCAGCAATGGCTTAAAGCTGGAAAAGTTCAGATTCAGGAAGGATATAGGAAAGCACTGGTTTGATAATAGAGTTGTGGATGAGTGGAACAAACTCCCGAGTACCGTCATCGACGCTAAGACGTTGTGTAGTTTTAAAAATAGGTTGGATAAATACATGAGTGGGTGTGGGTGGGGGTAAGTTGGACCTGACTAGCATGGGCTACCAGGTCTGATGCCGTGCTCCTTCCTTAAGTGGAAGTGACCTGACTAGGTGGTCATCAGACCACACTTCACGATGCACTACTCGAACAGGGTAAAGATCAAACCAGAGAGTGGGACAGTTAATGACTGCAGCTGTCGTCAGTGGCAGACTGCAAGTCAAGTTTAATGCTATTCTGTCGCTCAAAGAAGCCTTCGTTGTCGTCTGTACTGACGACACCGAGGCTGAAAAGCTCATTACCACCACTGCTACAACCACTCTACGAGATCAGGGATTTATTGTCTTGACTTCCCCAGCTCTGAGGGCCAGGAGAACTGTGTTCCTTAAGAGACTCGACAGGCTCATCACTGCTCAGGCTACGGAAGAAATCAAGTCGTCCATTGAAGCACAGAACCCTTGGGCCAAGGTGGAATTCATTACCAAAATACCCAAAGCCTCCTCCATGCTGAAGGTCACCTTCAGTGACGTCAACATGGCAGCCAGATGGTAATAAATGGTATAAAATACCGACACAATGGAAATATAAACACAAATGCAGTATAATGTGATCCTTTATTGACAACGTTTCACCCACACAGTGGGCTTTATCAAGTCACACACGGATCTACCTGACCTCAACATTCTGACTATAAATACTCTCGTACCTTCCAACCCCAGGTAGATCCGTGTGTGACTTGATAAAGCCCACTGTATGGGTGAAACGTTGTCAATAAAGGATCACATTATACTGCATTTGTGTTTATATTTCCATGGCAGCCAGAGCTCTCGCTGAGGGACTGGCTATTCACTACTTCCACATCAATCCAGTCTTCATCGAAGCAGAAAAATTCTATCAAATTCCACAGTGTTCCAACTGTTACTCATACCTACATACCACCAAAGACTGCCCTGCCAAGAATAAGAAGTTCTGCTCCACCTGCGGCCAAGAAGATCATGACTTCAAGACGTGCACTACTGACTCTCCACCTAAATGCTTGAACTGCAAGAATGATCACCATACTCTTGCTGCCAAGTGCCCAACCAGACGAGATATACTTAAGAAACAACTCCAACAACAACAACAAAAAAAACCCACTGCACAAGCGACTACATATGCTGCTATTACCAAGCTTCAAGCAGATACTACCAAGATTCTTCAAGCCACGCAAGCTGCATCTACCACTTCTTCGACAGCTCTTGCTGGCGACTCCACCAAGATTCTTTACTGCATCATGTATGCTCATGTGCAGAATGTAGCTGAACCTGGTTCCTTCAACACCACCATCAACGAACTCTTCAAGCTCAACAACATGCCTGGTTTCACATTCCCTGCATCTCCACCTTCCACAGAGATCATAAAATCCACTGCAAATGTCTCCAACATTACCGCTGCTCCACCGCTACCACACCTTCCTCCCGACACAGAGATGGACCAATCAGAGACCACTGAGACGCCGACCGATTCCACCAAATGAGAGTCCACCAGTACCTGCTTCCACCTCAGTCACAACGGACCAATCAGACGCCTCACCTCAAACGTCTCAGCCGCAAGCCAAGAAGGTTAAAACACAAGAGCCTTGGGATGCATCCCTACGTACTACCGCCACTCCTTCACAAGAAGTCCATTGCTTGTCTGGTGTATACTTCTACACAACCAACCAGAATGAGAACGCAATGTACACTCCAGAAGTTATTCAACGCCTCCACAACAGGACAGTCAAGTTCACCTGCGACTCAACTCAATCATTCACCACTGAATCCCTGATCAACCTACTCTCAAAAAGTCACCGCTTTGTGGCACTCGACTACACCACAAGGAAGAAATTCAGGACTCTCCAGAATGGGGCTGCCGAAGACCGTACCCTCACCTAGCAGGACTGTCAATGATCAATCATCGTGAAGGCAAGTTTCCCCAGCACTTTGCTGCCTGCTAAAGCTGGGGCGTAGCTCCAAAAAGAACCCTGTAATTGCTGCCTCCGCCCTCCTATGCTGCTGAAGATGCTAAACGAGAAGATACTTCCCACTTGGGGAGTCACCGCAAGACAGAAGAAGTCACCCTCTAACCGGAGGGCCCCAAGAAACAACACAGAAGAAAGAAGATGAACGACACCCCCCGCCCGGGAGGCCACCGCCGGGTCGCCATCTGGAGAAGACCCGGGCCGGAAGTACCGGCAAACCTGCAACAACAACAACTAGGTGGTCATTGTTATAGGCCGGAGGGGTGGCATGGACCTGCTTCGCATGGGTCAGTAGGCCTGTTACAGCGTTCCTTCTTTCTTATGTTCTTATGTGCTTACACACGTGTTTACACTCATGTGCTTACACACATGTACTTACACACGTGCTTACACACATGTTCTTACACACATGTGTTTACACACGTGTTTACACACGTGTTTACACTCATGTGCTTACACACATGTGTTTGGTTTAGAAAGACACGTAAGCAAACACTATGACATATTTATTAGAAAACGTTTCGGTCCTGGGACCTTGATCACTTCTAACATACAGAGGTAGAAAGACATTATATATAGGCGGAGAGTGAGGTGTGAGTGACGCATGGTGACCTGAAAAATGCCATGTTGGGAAGAGGACGGGTAGACGATGAGATCATGTAACTCCTGTGTTGTTGGGTTGGTGGTGCTTAGCCTGCTTAAGTATCATGTATGCTAATGTTTTTGAAATTTTGTGGTTTCTAGTGCTACGTTCTATTGTGTCGGTGACGTCGATTAGTGAGGCTTCTAGGCACTGTAGGCGTCTGAGGTCTGGTTCAGTGAGAACGAGTTGTGCCTCATTCCAGTTCATCAAATGCTCCGTGGAGTCTCTGTGGAGTCTCTATGTCCTGTGGTGTTATGGTCACCAGTAGATCTTTCTCCTTGAGTGAGGTTTGCAGTCTTTGTCCACCTAGCCTATGCTCTGTCTGCGGTCTTCTTTGTCCTTCCCCAAACTTCATGACTACATTTGGCAGGGTTAAATTCGAGAAGCCAGTTGCTGGACCACGTGTCCAGCCTGTCCAGGTCTCTTTGTAGTCCTGCCTCCCGTCACAGGCGTCCACTGTGATACCTCTTCACGTACCATGAATCGTTGTTGCCTCCCTGTTAGATATTCTCTGATCCATTGCAGTGCCCTCCCTGTTATACACGCCTGATCCTCCAGCTTCTGCACTAATCTCTTGTGAGGAACTGTGTCGAAGGCCTTCCTGCAGTCCAGGAAAATGCAATCATCCTACCCCTCTCTCTCGTGTCTTACTTCTGTTACCTTGTCATAAAACTCCAGAAGGTTTGTTACACAGGATTTGCTTTCCATGAATCCATGCTGGTTGTCATTTATAATCTTGTTCCGTTACAGGTGCTCCACCACTCTCCTCCTGATAATCTTCACCATTGTGTGTGTGTGTGTGTTCTTGTAGGGGTCGATTCATAGCTCCTTGCCCTGCCTCTTTGCTGGTCACTACTAGGTCCACTCCCTTCTCCATGAGCTTTATCGAACCTGTTCTTTAGCTGTGTGTGAATCCTGCCTCCAATATATCACTCTTCAGATTGTTCCACTTCCTGACAACTCTATGACTGAAGCAATACTTCCTAATTTTCCTGTGACTCATCTGAGTTTTCAACTTCCAGGTGTGACCCTTTGTTGCTGTGTCGTATCTCAGCAACAGTGTGTCCCTATCCACCTCTCAGTATTTTATATGTCGGTATCATTTCCGTCCCTATCCCTCCTGTCCTCCAGTGTCGTCAGGTTGATTTCCCTTAACCTCTCCTCGAATTACTCTTGTTTCAAACCTTTGCACTTTCTCTAATTTCTTGATGTGTTTTGCAGCCTTTCTAGGCTGTACTCCGTCTGTGGTCTTCTCTGTCCTTCCCCAAACTTTATGACTTTGCACTTGCTGGGGTTAAACTCCATGAGCCATTTCTCGGACCAGGCTTGCAGCTTGTGCAGATCTCCTTGTAGGCTTTCCTGATTGTGAGGGAAAACTTCAACAGATAGAAGTAGCGAGCGAGTATATGGTGACGATAGTTTGATTGCCCGTCTGCTTGTTAAGGTAGGGTCAGTGTCTAGTTCCCGCTATCATCCCCCCCTTTTTCTCCACCCGGAAAGGTGACGTGTGGGGCTCCGACCAAATGGATAATCATTTGACTCACAGCTCCCAGCACAACTGTAAGTAAAAGCCTCTGCTCCTGTTTTAGTGGATATATTGGTTAAAAGCTTCACTTTTGACCAATTCTAAGACTTAGTTCATTCTGCCTTGATTTCCATGTTTTGCTTTTAAATCCTCACCATTCTTTTAAGTGCCTTACACTTATCATGGAGAGTGATTTCTCAAGCAGTGGGTAACTTTTGTCTCTTTCTACTTTGGAATGTCAGCTTGGGTCATCTGGCAACCACAGAACAGTGTTGAAGGAGACGAACTTCACATGAGTTCTGAGACGTCACCTTTTTATCTACATACCTGAAGTGTAGCCAACCCCAGGCAGCTACCCCTCATCTTTGCAGTGGTGAAAGACCTGTGTTCCTATCATCTTGACGGGTTATTTAAGGCTAGAGACACTGTGACGAACTAGTCGTTGGGTTGTCACTAAACAGCTGTGGCCCCCTCAGCAACAGCTACAATTTCTACAAGGCGCAGTGTCAACATCAACCAGACACCACAGTCTAATTGTACATATTAGCATTAAATTCAAATATCATTTTTATATTTCATTTTCATTTCTCTTTCACGTAGTATAAAAGTTCATATTTAAATGTTTTATATATTCAGTTATAACAATAAAGTGTTTATATTTGTATGTTATTACTCTTTTTCTATTCATTAATTTTCCTAAGGAGGAGCGAGCCTTGGTAAAACCAACTTAAGATCTTACAGGGTTGAGTAAGCCTTCACAAGTGGCGACCTTGGCAGTATCAATTGACGAATCAAGATTCAACTCCATCTCGAATCTACCATTGGAACTTCAACGCCGCATACCACAGACGGTTACCACCAGCCATGAGTAATCATTCTCTATGGTAGGACTACAGTACAGGTATTTAAAAGATTTGGTGATTGTTATAGTCTCAATTTATTGTAAGTCAAGTCAACTCAGGATATACTAGCTAATTCTGCCACCTTTAGTTTTGAGCTTGAAACGATTTGGAGGAATATATTCTAGGGACCAGAGATTTTCCAGTGACAGGTTGTTTCATTGAGCTCTATTTATTATATCAAGGGAACTGTTGTAGGACACTCTTGATTTGTTGGTGAGAAGATTGGATGCTCCAGTGACCCCATTCAACTTATTGTTTGGTCGGAGCCGGCATAGAACCCTCCGTTTTCATTTATATAAGTCAATTTGCAATTTGAGCAGAGCAGGAATTGAACCCTCCATTTTCTTTGATACCCGTTTCATTTTCCCCTGGTAGTTTAAATTATTCTTGCAAGTATGGAGGAATACCAGTTTTGGATGAACGCTGGGAGTAAGTTAGGAATAACAGGGGAAAATTTAGAAGCTCTCATTAGTGCTAAGATCCAGGAAAGAATTGAAAGTGAAAGAATTGAGAGAAAAGAGAGACAGTTGGAAAGAGAAAGAGAAGAGAAAAGGGAGAGAGATAGAATAGAGAGAGAGAACCAAGAAAAACAGTTAGAAAGAGAAAGAGAGGAGAAAAAGGAGAGAGATAGAATAGAGAGAGAGAACCAAGAAAGACAGTCAGACAGAGAAAGAGAGAAAAAGGAGAGAGAGAGTATCGAGAGAGAGGAGAAAAAGGAGAGACATCGAATTGAAAGAGAAAATCAAGAATGACAGAAAGAGAAAGAGAGGAGAAAAAGGAGCGTGATAGACTTGATCGTGAGGAGAGAGCTAAAATACGTGAGGAACAAGCTAAATTAAGAGAACTTGAGGAAAGAGCGAAAGATAGAGAACTTGAGGAAAAAGCTAGAGAAAATGAGTTAAGAGAGAGGGAAAAAGATCACGAGGTAGAGAGAGCACGCCTTGAATTAGAAAATAAAAGTTAACTTTTCCATGACAGCAATTAGAGGAAGGAGTAACTGAACATCATACAGCTAGTCCACATAGTGCAACACCTAATTTACCTCCCTTCACATAGGGTGACATAACTTCATACATTATTGGGTTAGGTATGTTATTTTCCGGTACAGCATTGAATATCTATGCAACTTTGTAACAGGATATCATATGTAATTATAACCTACTTAAGAAGGCAATCCTTAAAGCATACCAAAAGACCACAAATTCTTATAGGAAAGATTTCAGGTATGCCACCTTACAGCCTGGCCAAAACTTTCGTCTGTTCGACTTTTGGATAGAGGGTTCAGGAATTGATCACAGTTATGAATCTCTTAGAGACTTCATGGTTGCTGACCAGTTCCTGACAGCTCTTCCTCACCAGATACGAACAGTCATTAGAGAACGTAACCTGATTAAAGCTGAGGAAGTTGCTGAGGCTGCTGACCTGTATGCTGAGGCTTACAATTCCTATAAAGACCTAAAGGGATCGAACCCTAAGGGCAAGGGTTCACCAGATCTTATGAAATCAAAGTCTCTAGTGGAAAGTAAACTGATGTCTTTTATTCCGGTTTGTCATTTATGTGGTGTTAAGGGACATAAACGTCCCGATTGTCCTTCTAAGAAGGTGCAAAAGGTTGGTAGGTGTTTTAAAGACTGTAATGACCAGGCACCCTTCTGTTCAGGAACACTTATTGGACTTAATGTATCTACCATTTTACGAGACACTGGATGCACGTGTATAGTCATTTCTGATAAGCTGTTCCCTAACCTTAAAGAAACTCATGCCTCTGCTATCCTTTCAGACTACTTGAGCCGTACAGAATCTTTCCCTTCTGTTATGTCATTCACATACACAAGAAACAGGAAAGGTCCTAGGACTGACCTTTATGAAACCCCGCTCGTCACAGGCGCCTAATCTGACACCTCGTTACGTACCAATACTCACTGTTTCTTTCCTGGCAGGCATTCTCTGATCCATTGCAGTGCGAAACTGTATCATAAGCTTTCTTACAGTAAAGAATATGCAGTCTATTCCCCCCATCCTCTCTCTTTCTCCTGCCTTACTTCTGCCACCTTTTCGTAGAATTCCAGTAGTTTTATGATGCAGGATTTCCCCTCCCTGAACCCGTGCTGGCTATCGTGTATAAGCTCATTCCTCTCTAGCTGTTCCACCAATCTTTTCCTGATAATCTTCTCCATGACTTCGCATACTATACATGTCAGTGACACTGGTCTGTAGTTTAATGCTACCTGCCTGCCTCCTTTCTTAATGATTGGGACTACATTTGCTGTCTTCCACACCTCAGGCAGTTGCCCTGTTTCGATAGATGTGCTGTCTATTGTTAGTGGCACATAGAGATTATTATAATAATCAAGGGGGAAGCGCTAAACCCGGAGGATTATACAGCGCCAGGGAGGGGGATGATGTGGAAGGCATTCAGGCTTAATTCGGCACATAGAGAGCCTCTGCTCCCTCTCTCAGGACCCATGGAGAGATGTCCGGTCCCACCACCTTTGAAGTATCTAGCTCACTTAGCAGCCTTTTCACCTCCTTCTTGGTTGTGAGTAGTATGTCCAATACTCGTTGGTGTACCCTACCATTCCAGTCTACTGTAGTCAAGTCTGTCTGTACTGAAAATACTTTTTTCAATCTCGTGTTTAGCTCTTCACATACTTCTTTGTCATTTCTTGTGATCTTCCCTCCTTCCTCAGGA
>NC_091348.1:4741627-4796627 GCF_038502225.1 Cherax quadricarinatus
AAAGCAGGTAGCGCAATCTGTGATGACTTGCGGACACCAATGCCTCCTAGTCTGACTGGAAGTGTAGCTTGGTTCCACTGCCCGTCTTCTAGAGTAAGGTTAAGTACTTTCGTAAAAATCTGCCTCAGAATACTGTCATATTCGTGCAGTATAGGGTTATCATATGAAGGTGCACATCTTAGGAAATATGTCAACCTGGGCAGACTCAAGCACTTTGTGAGAAGGTACAAGGCATCATGGGTGTCCAGATTGCCTATTCGTTGTTCCATTCTCCTTAACTCTTCCAATTTCTTCCTGAGAAGTGTGTCAATGGCATTGCTTCCCAGAGGTGCTCCTAGCAAGACACTGTTTGTGGGGGCAATGACTGCTGCTCCTGGTAGTTTTGATCTCACTGCATTTATCACTTGTTGACTGACTGAGATGATTTCACATTTGGATGGATTCAGGATGAGACCCATTTCCTGTCCCCGTGTCATTACCTGTGTAAGATCGTGTAGGAGGGACTCCTTTGTACCTGTTAGTGTGCCATCATCTAGGAACCAGATGTTTAGCTCGCTGGTCAGTCTGACTGTGATTTCCCTAACTGCTATACAGAAGAGAAATGATGCAAAAGGATCTCCTTGTTGGACACCCTTCGATGTGATTTCATGCTCTCCAAAGAGAAGCATTGATTCCTTGCTATACACAGCTGCAACAAAAGGGAAGAGACCAGGGAAATGTTCTTGTACTGCTGCTAATACCACGTCTCTTTTCAGGAGATTGAACACATTCATGAAATCTAATTTTACCACTGCATTGTACTCAGGCAGGTTGATATACGCCCTTGTTGCATGAACCGCTGCTTCACTTCCGCATGCATACATACACACACAGGTGCAGTTGTGCATATGAATATGTGTGAGAATTTATGCATATATGTATTGTGTGTATGTATTTAGATGTATATGTATATATTGGTATATGTATGATGTGCATATATTTACTTTTATGTATGTACGCTTTTGTATTTCTCTATGTGTATGCATTGCATATGTGTGTATATATGTATGTATATATTCAGCGTGTGCATTCGTATGTATAAGAGTATGCATGTGTGTTCATATGTATTTGAATATACATGCATGTTCAATTGTGCATATAAAATGTGCCTGTCACTGCAACTCATATCACCATCACTGCCACACCATCACTGCCACACCATCACTGCCACACCATCACTGCCACACCATCACTGCCACACCATCACTGCCACCATCACTGCCACACCATCACTGCCACACCATCACTGCCACCATCACTGCCACCATCACTGCCACACCATCACTACCACCATCACTGCCACACCATCACTGCCACACCATCACTACCACCATCACTGCCACACCATCACTGCCACCATCACTGCCACACCATCACTGCCACACCATCACTGCCACACCATCACTGCCACCATCACTGCCACACCATCACTGCCACCATCACTGCCACACCATCACTGCCACACCATCACTACCACCATCACTGCCACACCATCACTACCACCAGCACTGCCCCACCATCACGGCCACACCATCCCTGCCACCATCACTGCACACCATCACTGCCACCATCACTGCCACACCATCACTGCCACACCATCACTGCCACACATCACTGCCACCATCACTGCCACACCATCACTGCCACCATCACTGCCACACCATCACTGCCACACCATCACTACCACCATCACTGCCACACCATCACTACCACCATCACTGCCACACCATCACTGCCACACCATCACTACCACCATCACTGCCACACCATCACTGCCACCATCACTGCCACACCATCACTGCCACACCATCACTGCCACACCATCACTGCCACCATCACTGCCACACCATCACTGCCACACCATCACTGCCACACCATCACTGCCACACCATCACTGCCACACCATCACTGCCACCATCACTACCACCATCACTGCCACACCATCACTGCCACACCATCACTGCCACACCATCACTGCCACACCATCACTGCCACACCATCACTGCCACACCATCACTGCCACACCATCACTGCCACACCATCACTGCCACCATCACTGCCACCATCACTGCCACACCATCACTGCCACACCATCACTGCCACACCATCACTGCCACCATCACTGCCACACCATCACTGCCACACCATCACTGCCACACCATCACTGCCACACCATCACTGCCACACCATCACTGCCACACCATCACTGCCACACCATCACTGCCACACCATCACTGCCACACCATCACTGCCACACCATCACTGCCACCATCACTGCCACACCATCACTGCCACACCATCACTGCCACCATCACTGCCACACCATCACTGCCACACCATCACTGCCACACCATCACTGCCACACCATCACTGCCACACCATCACTGCCACACCATCACTGCCACCATCACTGCCACACCATCACTGCCACACCATCACTGCCACACCATCACTGCCACACCATCACTGCCACACCATCACTGCCACACCATCACTGCCACACCATCACTGCCACACCATCACTGCCACCATCACTGCCACACCATCACTGCCACACCATCACTGCCACACCATCACTGCCACACCATCACTGCCACACCATCACTGCCACACCATCACTGCACCACCATCACACCATCACTGCCACACCACTGCCACACCATCACTGCCACCATCACTGCCACACCATCACTGCCACACCATCACTGCCACACCATCACTGCCACACCATCACTGCCACACCATCACTGCCACCATCACTGCCACACCATCACACCATCACTGCCACACCATCACTGCCACACCATCACTGCCACACCATCACTGCCACCATAACTGCCACCATCACTGCCACACCATCACTGCCACCATCACTGCCACACCATCACTGCCACACCATCACTGCCACACCATCACTGACACCATAACTGCCACCATCACTGCCACACCATCACTGCCACACCATCACTGCCACACCATCACACCATCACTGCCACACCATCACTGCCACCATCACTGCCACACCATCACTGCCACACCATCACTGCCACACCATCACTGCCACACCATAACTGCCACACCATCACTGCCACACCATCACTGCCACACCATCACTGCCACACCATCACTGCTATGCTATCACTGCTACACCATCACTGTCACACCACTGCAACACCATCACTGCCACACCATCACTGCCACACCATCACTGCCACACCATCACTGCCACACCATCACTGCCACACCATCACTGCCACACCATCACTGCCACACCATCACTGCCACACCATCACTGCCACACCATCACTGCCACACCATCACACCATCACTGCCACACCATCACTGTCACACCATCACTGCCACACCATCACTGCCACACCATCACTGCCACACCATCACTGCCACACCATCACTGCCACACCATCACTGCCACACCATCACTGCCACACCATCACTGCCACACCATCACTGCCACACCATCACTGCCACACCATCACTGCCACACCATCACTGCCACACCATCACTGCCACACCATCACTGCCACACCATCACTGCCACACCATCACTGCCACACCATCACTGCCACACCATCACTGCCACACCATCACTGCCACACCATCACTGCCACACCATCACTGCCACACCATCACTGCCACACCACCACTACCACCATCATGTGCCTGTGTATATATGTGTGAATTTATAACCAATAATAATAATATAAGTTTGCTATTTGTCATTACCTAATGTTGTGATGCTGGTCAACAGAGGAACTGTGAAAAACGAAATCAATTGTATATCAATTTCCGGAATGATCTAAATAAAACTGAGCAGAGAGAAACTGTAGCTAACAGATGGACGGCTCTGGCATCAAGCCGTGCAGTATTTAAGGGTTCAATTAACTTGAGAAGTTTAAAAACAATAAAAATATGATTTTCCAACTTCCGATATTTTTACTGATGTATTAATTTCAAAAATTTCTAAAATCCATAATGAAAAAATGATTGATTCTGAGGTTTTCCAACAATTCAAAGTTAAAAAAAAATTATTTAATTGATAAATTTACCCCACAAAACTAAAGAGAATATATACTGTCCTGGCCATAAGATGCATCAACCTTAAATAATAAAAACATCCAGAAAATGTAGATGCATACATTGTGAAATTTTGGAAAGTGGTGATAAAATGGGAATCAAAATTTCATAAATTTTACACATAAAAAGGTTAAATTTTCCCCAACACGCTGGAATTTCACTCTCCAGCTGTGCGCCGCCGTAGCTGCGGGGTTAGACTCCATTTATTTTATTGCTTGAAGCTCCACCACTGAGGATTTTGAAAGTTATCCCAGCCATTCCAGGACGCCGGGAATGTGCTCAGCAACTTTGGTCACATAATAACTGCACATGACACTTTTCCTTAGAATCTGATCCTCGTTACTACATACAATCGTTCAAAATTTGAATCTGATTGGATGATGTGTTCTTGAGTTATAAGTGAAATAAAATCGGAAAGTAGGAGGAAGAAAATAAAGAAAAATTTCAGGCATCTACTTGAAGGTCTCCCAGGAAACCAAAACATCAGAGTGAGCGCCTGTGACGAGCGGGGTTCCACAAGGGTCAGTCCTAGGGCCGGTGCTGTTTCTGGTATATTTGAATGACAACAGAAGGGATAGATTCAGAGGTGTCCCTGTTTGTAAACGACCTGAAGCTAATGCGGATAATTCAAGTGAACAAGGATCAAGTGGGAGTACAAAGGGATCTGGACAGGCTGCAGGCCTGGTCCGATAACTGGCTCCTGGAGATTAACCCCACCAAGTGCAAAGTCATGAAGACTGGGGAAGGGCAAAAAAGACCGCAGACAGAGCACAGGCTAGGTGGCCAAAGACTGCAAACGTCACTCATGGAAAAAGATCTTGGGGTGAGTATAATACAGAGTAAATCTCCTCAGGCGCACATCAGCCAAATAACTATGGCAGAATATGGGCGCCTGGCAAACCTAGGAATAGCATTTCGACATTTGCGTAAGGAATCATTCGAGACTCTGTACACCGTGTACAACAGGTCCTTATTGAAGTATGCTGCACCAGTATGGAACCAACACCTGGTGAAGCACGACCGTGCAAAGGTTTGCAACAAAACTAGTCCTAGAGCTAAGAAGTGTCATATGATGAGAGGTTGAGGGAAGTCAACCTAACGACACTAGAGGACAGGAGGGATAGGGAGAACATGATAACTTCATATGAAAATATTGAGAGGAATTGACAAGGTTAATAGGGACAGAATACTTCAGAGATGTCACACAACAACACGGGGTCACAACTGGGAATTGAAAACTCAGATTAGATGTTAAAAAATATTTCTTCAGTCATAGGGATGTGAGGAAGTGCAACAATCTGTAGAGTGCTGTAATGGAGGCAGGATCCATACATAGCTTTAAGGAGAGGTACAACAAAGCTTAAGGAGCAGAGAGAGAGTGGATCTAGTAACGACCAGTGAAGAGGCGGGGTCAGGAGCTGTGAATCGACCCCTGCAGCCACAAATAGGTGAGTACATGTTCAACACATGTTCCTCACATGAGCAACACATTGCAATCTTTATTTGAAGACTTCCCAATATAGAGATGATAAGCGTATGCAGTTGAAGATGAGGCAGTCAGTCCCTCAGTTTTACAGAACCATACACAGAAGACCTTGAAAGATGAAGCAGTCGGTCCCTAAGTGTTGCAGAACTGCACAAAGAAGACCCTGGAAGATCAGGCAGTCTTCCTCAATGTGCAGGTGTGAAGACTCTGGGAGATTGCTTACATATTCTTTACTTGCCACTTCCAGTGTCTCTCATTAAAACTCTCAAATGTGAGGCTGTGTGGGACATGCAAGCACTTCAAGCTTATGCAAAGAGCACTCGGCAGCTTAATTATTAGTGAGAGTAACTCAGTTATCAAATGAATTAGGAAACATCGTTAAAGTTAGTTAACTGCTTTCAGTATTCACTTTCTCCCAAGTTTCTTAAAAGCTCCAACCTTTCTCCCGTCAGGTCAGCTCTCCCTCTCTGACAATTCCAAATCTCTCCTTCCACCAGATCAGATCTCTCTCACTCTCCTACCAGTTCAGGTCTACCTGCTTGTGATGCCGTGTGTCTTGTTAACCTTTCAGCCAGGTCAGACTCGTTGGCTCTGCTCCAGTGTTTGCTGATTTTGGCCACTGCGTCATATACTTTTAACTATTTATTAATAATCTGGTCCTTGTGTGTTAGTCTTGGACGAAGGCTGTTACTGGGAAGGTTCTATGTGTCTTTAAGCTCAGACTTGAGACATGATTGTTGCTTGGCATCCTCATTGCTCTACTGAAGTCTTCGAGCTTAAGCTGACAGATTCCTACACCTTGTACGAGCATCATCCTGCGTGGACTGTGACAGGGAAACATAATTAGCTTTGTTCATATTGTATAACTGTCATGTAGAATATGGTAGCAGCACACTGCTGATGTACTCAGTTTTATTTAATTAAAAAATCCTTTTGGCACCTGTCTGTTTCTTCTTTGTGGCACCTGTCTGTTTCTTCTTTGTGGCACCTGTCTGTTTCTTTCGTATCATAACATTTGTCTACTGGGTTCGTTTTATTGATATATGTGTGTTCCTTCCTTCTTAGACTTTATTAGCTACCAGTAATTTACTCCTGGACTGTCAGTTGTAAGAATATACGAAGCTGTGTTAGTCATCAGGGATAATATAAGAATGTACTCCGGGAAGATAAGATAAGAGAATCCTCTTAAGTTTGAAGTTGAAAATGACCATCTCAAATACTTTTCCTCCAAGGCTGATGGACTGACTACATCATCTTCAATTCACTATTATACCTGCTGTCTCTGTATTTGACTGAAGAATCCTACTGTGTAGGCAAAGCGTTTCAACACTAAAGATACCCAACTATTGCACATGTGTCTTAATCATTACCTGCGATGATGTCTGCAACTGCTGTACTTCTCCTTTGGCTCCAATACATCACGCACCTGCTGCGGATTCATCAAGGGTGCGGGTATGACCACCTCAATATTACCTCTCTGATTTGTTTTCTGTCTCCAAGATACAGTATATTTTGTCAGGTAAAAGGACACAAGTGCAACTAATGTGACATTTTATTCTGGCAACGTTTCGCTCTCCAGGAACTTTGTCAAGCCGTTACAAACAATACATGGACATAGAGGGTATATACAGGCTTAGAGTGAGGTGTAATACTAGTGGTAGTAATAGTAGTAGTAGTAGTAGTAGTAGTAGTAGTAGTAGTAGTAGTAGTAGTAGTAGTAGTAGTTGTAGTAGTAGCAGTAGTAGTAGTAGTAGTAGTAGTAGTAGTAGTAGTAGTAGTAGTAGTAGTAGTAGTAGTAGTAGCAGTAGTAGTTGTAGTAGTAGCAGTAGTAGTAGTAGCAGCAGTAGTAATACATGTGGTAGAAAAATCAATTTGCACATTAATACAGTATATTCTCTGTATTGGACTGCAGAAGCCACTAGTTAGCAAAATGTCTCATCGCTGAAGATACCCAGGTGCTTCATGTCTTTTTCATTTGATCACTGTCCGATTTCACCCATCTCAGAAGCTAACAATCATTTAGAACTTTATGAAAACTAAGCACATAATATAATAATCACTAGAGGCACAGTTCTCAGACATGTGGGATTATTGAAATCTTGACAAGTCACTGGCTCTTGAGGACCTAAACTGTTTTCAAAGAGTCAAGGGAAAAGGTTAGACAAATAGGTGGCTGGAAATGGTTGGTTTTGAGAAGGACCTGCCATGTGTGAGCCACTAACTCTGCTGCAATGTTACTCCATTCTTATGTTTTTATAATTGTAACGAGGAACTTAGAAAGCTGTTAACTAGTCAGGTCAATATATCACTGTAAATATGCACATGCAACTCAAAATCCTATTGACGAACATAATTTAAGTAATCTCTTAACATGTTTAAGGAAGTTTACTTACCTAGTAGATTTATTGCTCATTTACAGTAAGATATTGATGAGATTAATAAAGACTACAAATATGATCAGGATTTAAAAAGGTATTTAGTAAAGATGGTCACAGGAGGTGAACGAAGATGAGAGCAGCACTGATGTTGCAAGAAAACTGTCTCCTGGGTCGAGGCTTTGCTGACTAATAAATAAGAGTTTACATAAATGGTGAAATGAGAGCGAGAGAGAGAGAGAGAGAGAGAGAGAGAGAGAGAGAGAGAGAGAGAGAGAGAGAGAGAGAGAGAGAGAGAGAGAGAGAGAGAGAGAGAGAGAGAGAGAAAGAGAGAGAGAGGGAGATGGAGAGAGAGGTGTGGGCGGCCATACTGTTATGTACAAGGCCAACATTGTCGAAGTACCACACTTGGCTCCACTCCGAGGACAGCGAGAAGTGAGCTTCTACACAACAAGACGGGCAGCAAGTAACAGCTTCACTCTGATTGTAACCTTCTCCAGGACATCGCTACATCTGAGATCATTTATTCCTAGAATGACTCGAGTCTGGAACGATATCAACGAAATAAAGTCGGTTGAAATTGCTGGCCCACAGAAGGCTTCAACTTCATCCTGTTCCTTATCTGTGTCTCATAACAAAAAAAACGCTTTTAAATGAGCTGATGGAGGTAGCAAAATTAGGAATCATTAACCTAATCTTGCAAAACCCTGTGTAAAAAAGACAGATAAAGATAGATACAGAGATAGATACAGAGATAGATAGATAGATAGATAGATAGATAGAGAGAGAGAGAGAGAGAGAGAGAGAGAGAGAGAGAGAGAGAGAGAGAGAGAGAGAGAGAGAGAGAGAGAGAGATTGTAATATTTCCATTAATTTGCAAATCTTTATATATTGCTTCTCCTCTTCGTATACTATTTTTTTCAAATTATAACTGCAACAGACACCTCCTTACACTTATTACCTCAATGAATTGTTCAATCCAGTTATTTTCTTCCCAGTCTAAAGCTATTCTCAAGTGCAGTCACATCTTGTGTCTTTTCAAGAAGGCTTTGGAAACATTGTCGTCATGCATGTCACCTGAAACATTGTTGTCATGCATGTCACCTGAAACATTGTTGTCATGCATGTCACCTGAAACATTGTTGTCATGCATGTCACCTGAAACATTGTTGTCATGCATGTCACCTGAAACATTGTTGTCACGCATGTCACCTGAAACATTGTTGTCATGCATGTCACCTGAAACATTGTTGTCATGCATGTCACCTGAAACATTGTTGTCATGCATGTCACCTGAAACATTGTTGTCATGCATGTCACCTGAAACATTGTTGTCACGCATGTCACCTGAAACATTGTTGTCATGCATGTCACCTGAAACATTGTTGTCATGCATGTCACCTGAAACATTGTTGTCATGCATGTCACCTGAAACATTGTTGTCACGCATGTCACCTGAAACATTGTTGTCACGCATGTCACCTGAAACATTGTTGTCATGCATGTCACCTGAAACATTGTTGTCATGCATGTCACCTGAAACATTGTTGTCATGCATGTCACCTGAAACATTGTTGTCACGCATGTCACCTGAAACATTGTTGTCATGCATGTCACCTGAAACATTGTTGTCACGCATGTCACCTGAAACATTGTTGTCATGCATGTCACCTGAAACACTGTTGTCATGCATGTCTCCTGAAACACTGTTGTCATGCATGTCTCCTGAAACATTGTTGTCATGCATGTTACCTGAAACATTGTTGTCATGCATGTCACCTGAAACACTGTTGTCATGCATGTCACCTGAAACATTGTTGTCATGCATGTTACCTGAAACATTGTTGTCATGCATGTCACCTGAAACATTGTTGTCATGCATGTCACCTGAAACATTGTTGTCATGCATGTCACCTGAAACACTGTTGTCATGCATGTCTCCTGAAACACTGTTGTCATGCATGTCTCCTGAAACACTGTTGTCATGCATGTCTCCTGAAACACTGTTGTCATGCATGTCACCTGAAACACTGTTGTCATGCATGTCTCCTGAAACACTGTTGTCATGCATGTCTCCTGAAACACTGTTGTCATGCATGTCTCCTGAAACACTGTTGTCATGCATGTCTCCTGAAACATTGTTGTCATGCATGTCACCTGAAACATTTTGTCATGCATGTCACCTGAAACACTGTCGTCATGCATGTCACCTGAAACATTGTTGTCATGCATGTCTCCTGAAACACTGTTGTCATGCATGTCTCCTGAAACACTGTTGTCATGCATGTCTCCTGAAACATTGTTGTCATGCATGTCACCTGAAACATTTTGTCATGCATGTCACCTGAAACACTGTTGTCATGCATGTCTCCTGAAACACTGTTGTCATGCATGTCTCCTGAAACATTGTTGTCATGCATGTCACCTGAAACATTTTGTCATGCATGTCACCTGAAACACTGTTGTCATGCATGTCTCCTGAAACACTGTTGTCATGCATGTCTCCTGAAACATTGTTGTCATGCATGTCACCTGAAACATTTTGTCATGCATGTCACCTGAAACACTGTTGTCATGCATGTCTCCTGAAACACTGTTGTCATGCATGTCTCCTGAAACATTGTTGTCATGCATGTCACCTGAAACATTTTGTCATGCATGTCACCTGAAACACTGTCGTCATGCATGTCACCTGAAACATTGTTGTCATGCATGTCTCCTGAAACACTGTTGTCATGCATGTCTCCTGAAACACTGTTGTCATGCATGTCTCCTGAAACATTGTTGTCATGCATGTCACCTGAAACATTTTGTCATGCATGTCACCTGAAACACTGTTGTCATGCATGTCTCCTGAAACACTGTTGTCATGCATGTCTCCTGAAACATTGTTGTCATGCATGTCACCTGAAACATTTTGTCATGCATGTCACCTGAAACACTGTTGTCATGCATGTCTCCTGAAACACTGTTGTCATGCATGTCTCCTGAAACATTGTTGTCATGCATGTCACCTGAAACATTTTGTCATGCATGTCACCTGAAACACTGTTGTCATGCATGTCTCCTGAAACATTGTTGTCATGCATGTCACCTGAAACATTGTTGTCATGCATGTCTCCTGAAACACTGTTGTCATGCATGTCTCCTGAAACATTGTTGTCATGCATGTCACCTGAAACATTGTTGTCATGCATGTCTCCTGAAACACTGTTGCCATGCATGTCACCTGAAACATTGTCGTCATGCATGTCACCTGAAACACTGTTGTCATGCATGTCTCCTGAAACATTGTTGTCATGCATGTCACCTGAAACATTGTTGTCATGCATGTCACCTGAAATATTGTTGTCATCCATGTCACCTGAAACACTGTTGTCATGCATGTCACCTGAAATACTGTTGTCATGCATGTCACCTGAAACACTGTTGTCATGCATGTCACCTGAAACATTGTTGTCATGCATGTCACCTGAAACATTGTTGTCATCCATGTCACCTGAAACATTGTTGTCATGCATGTCACCTGAAACATTGTTGTCACGCATGTCACCTGAAACATTGTTGTCATGCATGTCACTTGAAACATTGTTGTCATGCATGTCACCTGAAACATTGTTGTCATGCATGTCACCTGAAACATTGTTGTCACGCATGTCACCTGAAACATTGTTGTCATGCATGTCACCTGAAACATTGTTGTCATGCATGTCACCTGAAACATTGTTGTCACGCATGTCACCTGAAACACTGTTGTCACGCATGTCACCTGAAACATTGTTGTCATGCATGTCACCTGAAACATTGTTGTCATCCATGTCACCTGAAACATTGTTGTCGTGCATGTCACCTGAAACACTGTTGTCATGCATGTCACCTGAAACATTGTTGTCATCCATGTCACCTGAAACATTGTTGTCATGCATGTCACCTGAAACATTGTTGTCATGCATGTCACCTGGAACATTGTTGTCACGCATGTCACCTGAAATATTGTTGTCATGCATGTCACCTGAAACATTGTTGTCATGCATGTCACCTGAAATATTGTTGTCATGCATGTCACCTGAAACATTGTTGTCATGCATGTCACCTGAAACATTGTTGTCACGCATGTCACCTGAAACATTGTTGTCATGAATGTCACCTGAAACATTGTTGTCATCCATGTCACCTGAAACATTGTTGTCATCCATGTCACCTGAAACATTGTTGTCATGCATGTCACCTGAAACATTGTTGTCATGCATGTCACCTGAAACATTGTTGTCATGCATGTCACCTGAAACATTGTTGTCATGTATGTCACCTGAAACATTGTTGTCATGCATGTCACATGAAACATTGTTGTCACATTGTTGCATGTCACCTGCAACATTGTGGTCATGCATGTCACCTGAAACATTGTTGTCATGCATGTCACCTGAAACATTGTTGTCATGCATGTCACCTGAAACATTGTTGTCATGCATGTCACCTGAAACATTGTTGTCATGCATGTCACCTGAAACATTGTTGTCATGCATGTCACCTGAAACATTGTTGTCATGCATGTCACCTGAAACATTGTTGTCATGCATGTCACCTGAAACATTGTTGTCATGCATGTCACCTGAAACATTGTTGTCATCCATGTCACCTGAAACATTGTTGTCATGCATGTCACCTGAAACATTGTTGTCATGCATGTCACCTGAAACATTGTTGTCATGCATGTCACCTGAAACATTGTTGTCATGCATGTCACCTGAAACATTGTTGTCATGCATGTCACCTGAAACATTGTTGTCATGCATGTCACCTGAAACATTGTTGTTATGCATGTCACCTGAAACATTGTTGTCATGTATGTCACCTGAAACACTGTTGTCATCCATGTCACCTGAAACATTATTGTCATGTATGTCACCTGAAACACTGTTGTCATCCATGTCACCTGAAACATTGTTGTTATGCATGTCACCTGAAACATTGTTGTCATGCATGTCACCTGAAACATTATTGTCATCCATGTCACCTGAAAACACATGTTGTCACCTGAAACATGTTGTCACATGTCACCTGAAACATTGTCATGTATGTCACCTGAAACACTGTTGTCATCCATGTCACCTGAAACATTGTTGTTATGCATGTCACCTGAAACATTGTTGTCATGCATGTCACCTGAAACATTATTGTCATGCATGTCTCCATTGTCATTGTCATGCATGTCACCTGAAACAATGCATGTCACCTGAAACATTGTCATGCATGTCACCTGAAACACTGTTGTCATCCATGTCACCTGAAACATTATTGTCATGCATGTCTCCTGAAATACTGTTGTCATGCATGTCACCTGAAACACTGTTGTCATGCATGTCACCTGAAACACTGTTGTCATGCATGTCACCTGAAACATTATTGTCATGCATGTCACCTGAAACATTGTTGTCATGCATGTCACCTGAAACATTATTGTCATGCATGTCACCTGAAACACTGTTGTCATGCATGTCACCTGAAACACTGTTGTCATGCATGTCACCTGAAACATTGTTGCCATGCATGTCACCTGAAACACTGTTGTCATGCATGTCACCTGAAACATTGTTGCCATGCATGTCACCTGAAACACTGTTGTCATGCATGTCACCTGAAACACTGTTGTCATGCATGTCACCTGGAACATTGTTGTCATGCATGTCACCTTAAACATTGTTGTCATGCATGTCACTAGAAACATTGTTGTCATGCATGTCACCTGAAACATTGTTGCCATGCATGTCACCTGAAACACTGTTGTCATGCATGTCACCTGAAACATTGTTGTCATGCATGTCACCTGAAACACTGTTGTGATGCATGTCACCTGAAACATTGTTGTCATGCATGTCACCTGAAACACTGTCGTTATGCATGTCACCTGAAACACTGTTGTCATGCATGTCACATGAAACACTGTTGTTATGCATATCACCTGAAACACTGTTGTCATGCATGTCACCTGAAACATTGTTGTCATGCATGTCACCTGAAACATTGTTGTCATGCATGTCACCTGAAACATTGTTGTCACGCATGTCACCTGAAACACTGTTGTCACGCATGTCACCCGAAACATTGTTGTCATGCATGTCACCTGAAACATTGTCATGCATGTCACCTGAAACATTGTTGTCATGCATGTCACCTGAAACATTGTTGTCATGCATGCCACCTGAAACATTGTTGTCATCCATGTCACCTGAAACATTGTTGTCATGCATGTCACCTGAAACATTGTTGTCATGCATGTCACCTGAAACATTGTTGTCTTCCATGTCACCTGAAACATTGTTGTCATGCATGCCACCTGAAACATTGTTGTCATGCATGTCACCTGAAACATTGTTGTCATGCATGTCACCTGAGACATTGTTGTCATGCATGTCACCTGAAACATTGTTGTCATGCATGTCACCTGAAACATTGTTGTCATGCATGTCACCTGAAACATTGTTGTCATGCATGTCACCTGAAACATTGTTGTCATGCATGTCACCTGAAACATTGTTGTCATGCATGTCACCTGAAACATTGTTGTCATGCATGTCACCTGAAACATTGTTGTCATGCATGTCACCTGAGACATTGTTGTCATGCATGTCACCTGAAACATTGTTGTCATGCATGTCACCTGAGACATTGTTGTCATGCATGTCACCTGAAACATTGTTGTCATGCATGTCACCTGAAACATTGTTGTCATGCATGTCACCTGAAACATTGTTGTCATGCATGTCACCTGAAACATTGTTGTCATGCATGTCACCTGAAACATTGTTGTCATGCATGTCACCTGAAACATTGTTGTCATGCATGTCACCTGAAACATTGTTGTCATGCATGTCACCTGAAACATTGTTGTCATGCATGTCACCTGAAACATTGTTGTCATGCATGTCACCTGAAACATTGTTGTCATGCATGTCACCTGAAACATTGTTGTCATGCATGTCACCTGAAACATTGTTGTCATGCATGTCACCTGAAACATTGTTGTCATGCATGTCACCTGAAACATTGTTGTCATGCATGTCACCTGAAACATTGTTGTCATGCATGTCACCTGAAACATTGTTGTCATGCATGTCACCTGAAACACTGTTGTTATGCATGTCACCTGAAACACTGTTGTCATGCATGTCACCTGAAACATTGTTGTCATGCATGTCACCTGAAACACTGTTGTCATGCATGTTACCTGAAACATTGTTGTCATGCATGTCACCTGAAACACTGTTGTTATGCATGTCACCTGAAACACTGTTGTCATGCATGTCACCTGAAACATTGTTGTCATGCATGTCACCTGAAACATTGTTGTCATGCATGGCACCTGAAACATTGTTGTCATGCATGTCACCTGAAACATTGTTGTCACGCATGTCACCTGAAACATTGTTGTCACGCATGTCACCTGAAACATTGTTGTCATGCATGGCACCTGAAACATTGTTGTCATGCATGTCACCTGAAACATTGTTGTCACGCATGTCACCTGAAACATTGTTGTCACGCATGTCACCTGAAACATTGTTGTCACGCATGTCACCTGAAACATTGTTGTCACGCATGTCACCTGAAACATTGTTGTCATGCATGTCACCTGAAACATTGTTGTCATGCATGTCACCTGAAACATTGTTGTCATGCATGTCACTTGAAACACTCACCTGACTTATCACTTCACAGTAATCTTCAAACAATCTCTTTTCGATCCTCTCGTCCTCAGCATTTTCAAGCTACTTACTGCATTGTTTACGTTCTCCGGCTCTTCTTTCCTTCTTAAATTTCACATTCTTCTCTGCTTCAAATATTAAATTTCTATCTGTGCTTTACTGACGAAAAATTAGACACATGTGCAAATCTGGGTATATTTATTGTAGACGTTTCGACATCCAGTGGCTTTATCAATACAAATTCATAGACATAATGTATAGACAGTAGAATTATATACAAAGGATAAGGTAATCCGTCCCTCAGCCTCGGAGTTGGTGAAGAGCACCGTAGTCTTGGAGAGTCTGAAACACAGGAGTGAAGCCTGACGCTTATATACTGGCTACAGGTGAGGGACGGGTAGCAGACGAAGACATTGGTAGGCAGGATTCCTCAGAGGAAGTAGGTCATACCCGAGCGACGGGCCAGTAAGAGTTAAAAAGATTGTAGACGTGTCCTCTGAACCAAGATTCCATGATGTTTATTATCTACATTCAGTAGATTCTCAAAATATTTTATTTTTATCTTAATAATATCTTCACCACTTTATCTAGCATCGCACCTCACTCACTTAAGTCTGCTTGTCCCTTGCTTTACCTTACTTTATTGATCCTTCTTGAAAGTCTTGCTTATTCTTGGTAATACTTGATAATTCCTTACCTATTCATTCCTTTACTTCAAAGTCTTTGTAATATCTAAGAATATTTTCCGAATATGTTTTATACTTTTTAACTATTTATAACCCTTTAATATTGTCAATTTTTCTTTCATTACCATAATTTTTTACTTCATCTTTCCACTAATCACTTTTCTTACCTCCTTCACCTACCGTCTGAACCACAAACTTTGCTGCGTACTTTAACAATACATTCATAAATTTCCTATCAGCCTAGAATTAAATAGGTACCTGGGAGTTAGCTGACTGTTTTGAGTTGCATCCTGGGCAAGAAGACCTGTGCATCCAGATGGCAATACACCACAGTGACTTTCCTAAGTATCTGGGGGTCCATGATTTGAATAAAAACTAGTTTTTTTTTTTTTTAATTACGCCTCTTCGTCATCATCCTCATCACTTTCTCTCACTCTTGCTAAAAAAAGTCCAACAGTTTCTCATACCTCACAGTCACCTTTTGTTTCAGTTCATTCTTTTCTTCAATTCACTGACTTTTATTTGCCTTATTCCCATTGGCACCTTTCTGTTTACTCTGCCCTTTTCCTTACTCTTGCTCTAGCTACTTCTAATTAAACAAATCAGTTACTTCTCCGAAAAAATATATATATAACCAAGTCTATCTTTCTTCGTTTTCATGAAACAGTGTCTTGAGACAGACGTAACCAGATGACCCACTCAGTGGTTCCTTGCGGAGGTGTAGATGTGATAGTGAAGATTTTGTTGTCCCAATGACTGGGGGGCTGATTCTCACCCTATGGTAGGGACACGGGTGGTTATTATCAGTGAATCAGTGGGTACGTTGGCCTTATTGGGGCCTATGGTAGGGACACGGACGGTTGTTGTCAGGGAATAAGTGGACTGTGTGACTATGGCGTGGGTAAAGTAACTGTAGACCGTTCGCCCCATGGTGGAGGACACCATAGGGCGAACGGCAGTCACCACAACAGCAGGTCGTTGTCGTGGTGACTTCCATACAAATGTCCACTGATGGTGAAACTCAAACTTAAAAAAAAAAAAAAAAAAAATGTTACAGAAGCCTCAGATCGAGTGAGAGAGCAAGTTCGTGAAGCATCACCTCTGCCTGACATACTCTGGCATGCTGTTCTCAGTGCATGTTTCATCTCACACCTTGAAAATTTACTTATCCTTCTCGTTCTGAAACCTGAACTGCCCGTCAACAAACCCACTTTTTTAAACACAATTCAGACAAAGGATCTCACTCTTATGTACACCTGGTACTCTATTTTCAAGGCTTGACTCATCATTTACTAAAGAGAGCTTCGAGTATAAGGCCGAAAAATGTTAAATTTACCTGGATTTGTATGAGTTCGATCATTTCATTATACAAACGCTTTTTGGTTTCATATTCCGATGGTTCACAGCGGAAATTTTGGGCGCAATGTTCAGATAAACAACAGAACTACCTGGATTCTACGTGGAGGGTATTCCGGGGATCAACGCCCCCGCGGCCCGGTCCACAATCAGGCCTCCAGGTGGGTCAGGGCCTGATCAACCAGGCTGTTACTGCTGGCAGCACGTAGTCCAACGTACGACCCAGAGCCCGGCTTATCCGGCACCGACTTTAAGTATCTGTCCAGCTCCCTCTTGAAGGCAGCCAGGGGCCTATTGGTAATTCCGTTTATGCTTGGTGTTAGGCTGTTGAACAGTCTTGGGCCCCGGACACTTATTGTGTTTTCTATTAGTGTATCAATGGTGCCCTTACTTTTAACTGGGGGTATTTTGCAGCGCCTGCCCAGTCTTTTACTTCCGTAGGGAGTGATTTCTGTGTGCAGATTCGGGGCTATTCCTTCTAGGATTTTCCAAGTGTAGATTATGATATCTCTCTCTCCCCTGCGTTCCAGCGAGTACAAGTCAAGTGCTTCCAAGCGTTCCCAGTAGTTGAGGTGTTTGATGCAGTAAAGGTTTTCTGTACATTCTCTAGCTCTGCAATTTCACCTGCCTTGAACGGAGATGTTAATGTATAGCAGTATTCCAGCCTAGAGAGAACAAGTGATTTGAAAAGGATCATCACTGGCGTTCTCATTATCCATCCTATCATTTTCTTTGCACTTGTGATAGTGGCATTGTTGTGATCCTTGAAAGTGAGATCCTCAGACATTACCACTCCCAGGTCCCTCACATTATTTTTTTATTCTATTGTATGGTCAGTTCTAATTATTATCTCCTCCAGTTTTCCATAACGGAGTAGTTGGAATTTGTCTTCATTGAACATCATATTGTTTTCCGTTGCCTATTGGAAAACTTGGTTTATATCTTCTGGGAGGTTAACCGTGTCCTCAGTAGATGACATTATCATGCAGACCCTAGTATCGTCTGCAGAGTATGACACAGTGCTGTAAATTACATCTCTGTCTATGTCTGATATGAGGATGAGGAACAGGATGGGGGCGAGTACTGTGCTTTGTGGAACAGATCTTTTCACTATGGCAGCTTCCGATTTAACTCTGTTTACCACTACTCTTTATGCTTGATTGGTTAGAAAGTTGAAGACCCATCTCCCCACTTTGCCAGTTATTCCTTTAGCACGCATTTTGTGCGCTATTACACCATGATTGCACTTGTCAGAGGCTTTTGCAAAGTCTGTGTATATTACATCTGCATTCTGTTTTTCTTCCAGTGCATCCAAGACCATATCATAGTGGTCCAGTAGTTGCGAGAGGCAGGAGCGACATGCTCTGAGCTCATGTTGCCCTGGATTGTGCAGTTTTTGGGAATCCAAGCAGTTTGCAATCATCTTGCTTCTTAGCGCTTTCAAAGATATTTATGATGTGGGACGTTAGAGCTATTGGTCTATAGTTTTTAGCTAATGCTTTGCTTCCACCTTTAGAGTGGGGCTATATCCGTTGCTTTTAGTAACTGTGGAATTTAACCCATGTCTAAGTTCCTTCTCCATATTATACTTATGGCATGTGAAAGGGGTTTCTTGCAGTTCTTAATGAACACAGAGTTCCACGAGTCTGGGCCTGGGGCTGAGTGCATGGGCATGTTGTCAATGGCTTTCTCAAAGCCTATTGGAGTCAGAGTAATGTCGGAAATTTGGTATACATTGATGGAGTTTTGAGGCTCATTCATGTAAAAATCATTTGGATTTTCGATCTTTAGACTGACTAGTGGCTCGCTAAACAAAGAGTCGTATTGGGATTTCAATATCTCACTCATTTCCTTGTTGTCATCTGTGGAAGTCCCATCTTGTCTGAGTAAGGGCCCGATACTAGATGTGGTATTTGCCCTGTTTTTATCATATGAAAAGAAATATTTCTAATTTCTTTCAATTTCACTAATCGCTTTTAGCTCCTCCTGTCTTTCCTGGGTCCTGAATGAGTCCTTAAACTTTAGTTCGATACTTTCCGCTTCCCTGGTCAGCGCTTCCTTCCGTGTATCAGATAATGTAGCGTTCTTGAGGAGCTCAGTGATTCTTTGTCGTCTTCTCTAGAGGGAGCATCTTTATCTCTCCAGTTTACTTCTCTTCTTTCTTAGGGGAATATACCTTGAACATACTTCAGCTGCTAAGAAGTTGATCCTTTCAAGGTATTGATTTGGATCCATGTTATTTAAAATATCTTCCCAAATTGTTTCATTTAAGACATGATTCACATGGTAACAGTTGATGTTCTTGTTGTTGAAGTTGTATTTTGTGAAGACACCTTCACAGCTACGTGCATTTTGCTGATCAGGACCCGTGTGCATGTAAGTCTGAACTTCGATTAGATTATGATCAGAATTAGTTGTTTTTGATATTGTTATGTTTCTTACCAGGTCCTCATTATTTGTAAAGATAAGGTCAAGTGTGTTTTCCAGTCTTGTTGGCTCCACTATCTGCTGACTTAGGGTGTGTTTACCGCAGAAATTTAGTAGCTCATGTGTGTGTGAGACCTTTCATCTGTGCTACCTCCAAGGATTGTTGTTCCTATAACATTATTTGGTACATTCTTCCATTTTATATGTCTTAGGTTGAAATCACCAAGCAGTAAGATGTTTGGGGATGGAGCTGAAAGGCTTTCCAGACAGTAATAAATTTTCAGTAGCTGTTCCTTGAACTGTTGGGAGGTTGCATCTGGTGGCTTATACACAACCACGATGACTATGTTTTGGTTCTCGATCTTTACTGTCAGAACTTCAACTACATCATTTGTGGTGTTCAGCATCTCTGTGCAGATGAGCGACTCTGACATACTAGCCAACCCCCTCCCCCTTGTTGCCTGTTCTTTATGTCGCATCTGAAAAGGTTGTATCCGTTTATCCATATATCGTTGTCAAAGTGATCTTTTGTGTGAGTTTCCATGTAACTGAAGTTATATTTCGTATGAGCACGCAAATTAGCATATATATATTTTTTATCTTCGCTTTGTAATATTTCTTGATAGAGGGGAAATGAGGCTAAGCCGAATGCTGGTACTGTTTGTGCTCTGACACACTGGACACAACCACTCACCCAACAACCACTCTCCTGACATAACCAGTCACTTGACAACCACTCACCTAACAACCATTCACCCGACAACCACTCACCTGACATAACCAGTCACTTGACAACCACTCACCTGACAAAAAGCTACCTGACACATCTAGTCACCTGACAACCACTCATCTGACAAGCACTCTCCTGACAACCACTTTCTTCCCAACCAGTCACCTGACAACCCCTCTCCTGACAACCACTCTCCTGACAACCACTCTCCTGACACAGCTTGTCAACTGGTACATTAACAAATAATGACGTGTGGCATTTAAGCTTACCTAGACTAGAGTAATATCAGTTGATCAGAAACTAACAGAGTAGCTGCTGCTGCTGCTGCTGCTGCTGCTGCTGCTGCTGCTGATGCTGCTGCTGCTGCAGCTGCTGCTGCTGCTGCTGCTGCTGCTGCTGCTGCTGATGCTGATGCTGATGCTGCTGCTGCTGCAGCAGCTGCTGCTGCTGCTGCTGATGCTGATGCTGCTGCTGCTGCAGCTGCTGCTGCTGCTGCTGCTGCTGCTGCTGCTGCTGCTGCTGCTGCTGATGCTGATGCTGCTGCTGCTGCTGCTGCTGCTGCTGCTGCTGCTGCTGCTGCTGCTGCTGCTGCTGCTGCTGCTGCTGCTGCTGCTGCTGCTGCTGCTGCTGCTGCTGCTGCTGCTGCTGCTGCTGCTGCTTTAATGGATCAACTAATGCGAAAAAGATCAACAACAGGAGCAAAAAAAAGTAGTCGAGCAAGTGTGGAGGTCACTGATCAGCTGTGACCCCCAGCAAGTGTGGAGGTCACTGACCAGTTGTGACTCCCAGCAAGTGTGGAGGTCACTGATCAGCTGTGACCCCCAGCAAATGTGGAGGTCACTGACCAGCTGTGACTCCCAGCAAGTGTGGAGGTCACTGATCAGCTGTGACCCCCAGCAAGTGTGGAGGTCACTGATCAGCTGTGACCCCCAGCAAGTGTGGAGGTCACTGATCAGCTGTGACCCCCAGCAAGTGTGGAGGTCACTGATCAGCTGTGACCCCCAGCAAGTGTGGAGGTCACTGATCAGCTGTGACCCCCAGCAAGTGTGGAGGTCACTGATCAGCTGTGACCCCCAGCAAGTGTGGAGGTCACTGATCAGCTGTGACCCCCAGCAAGTGTGGAGGTCACTGACCAGCTGTGATTCCCAGCAAGTGTGGAGGTCACTGATCAGCTGTGACTCCCAGCAAGTGTGGAGGTCACTGATCAGCTGTGACCCCCAGCAAGTGTGGAGGTCACTGACCAGCTGTGACTCCCAGCAAGTGTGGAGGTCACTGATCAGCTGTGACTCCCAGCAAGTGTGGAGGTCAGCTGTGACCCCCAGCAAGTGTGGAGGTCACTGACCAGCTGTGACTCCCAGCAAGTGTGGAGGTCACTGATCAGCTGTGACCCCCAGCAAGTGTGGAGGTCACTGATCAGCTGTGACCCCAGCAAGTGTGGAGATCACTGATCAGCTGTGACCCCCAGCAAGTGTGGAGGTCACTGACCAGCTGTGACTCCCAGCAAGTGTGGAGGTCACTGATCAGCTGTGACCCCCAGCAAGTGTAGGTCACTGACCAGCTGTGACCCCCAGCAATTGTGGAGGTCACTGATCAGCTGTGACCCCAGCAATTGTGGAGGTCACTGATCAGTTGTGACCCCCAGCAAGAGTGTAGGTCACTGATCAGCTGTGACCCCAGCAAGTGTGGAGGTCACTGATCAACTATGACTCCAGCAAGTGGGGAGGTCACTGATCAGCTGTGACCTCCAGGGATGACCTCTGCATTACTGACCTCTACTTTGCTGACCCCATCTTTACTGACCTCTACTTTGCTGACCCCATCTTTACTGACCCCTACATTACTGGGGTACTGACACCCACGTTACTGGGGGATGGGTGAAGGACCCCTGACTCCAAGAGTGACTACCGGGGCTATCTGACCACTGCTTTACTGACCCCTACTTCACTGACCCCTGTTTACTGACCCCCGAGTACAGTTAGGTAAGTCTAGGGACAAGATAGTCATCTATACACCCTACGTTACTAGTGAGATGAAGATGCCGATGAGAGGAAGTGAAGGAGCTAGACTGGTAGAGGGATGAGAGGGAGTGAAGGAGCTAGACTGATAGAGGGATGAGAGGGAGTGAAGGAGCTAGACTGATAGAGGGATGAGAGGGAGTGAAGGAGCTAGACTGGTAGAGGGATGAGAGGGAGTGAAGGAGCTAGACTGATAGAGGGATGAGAGGGAGTGAAGGAGCTAGACTGATAGAGGGATGAGAGGGAGTGAAGGAGCTAGACTGGTAGAGGGATGAGAGGGAGTGAAGGAGCTAGACTGATAGAGGGATGAGAGGGAGTGAAGGAGCTAGACTGATAGAGGGATGAGAGGGAGTGAAGGAGCTAGACTGGTAGAGGGATGAGAGGGAGTGAAGGAGCTAGACTGATAGAGGGATGAGAGGGAGTGAAGGAGCTAGACTGATAGAGGGATGAGAGGGAGTGAAGGAGCTAGACTGGTAGAGGGATGAGAGGGAGTGAAGGAGCTAGACTGATAGAGGGATGAGAGGGAGTGAAGGAGCTAGACTGATAGAGGGATGAGAGGGAGTGAAGGAGCTAGACTGATAGAGGGATGAGAGGGAGTGAAGGAGCTAGACTGATAGAGGGATGAGAGGGAGTGAAGGAGCTAGACTGGTAGAGGGATGAGAGGGAGTGAAGGAGCTAGACTGGTAGAGGGATGAGAGGAAGTGAAGGAGCTAGACTGGTAGAGGGATGAGAGGAAGTGAAGGAGCTAGACTGGTAGAGGGATGAGAGGAAGTGAAGGAGCTAGACTGGTAGAGGGATGAGAGGGAGTGAAGGAGCTAGACTGATAGAGGGATGAGAGGGAGTGAAGGAGCTAGACTGGTAGAGGGATGAGAGGGAGTGAAGGAGCTAGACTGATAGAGGGATGAGAGGGAGTGAAGGAGCTAGACTGGTAGAGGGATGAGAGGGAGTGAAGGAGCTAGACTGATAGAGGGATGAGAGGGAGTGAAGGAGCTAGACTGATAGAGGGATGAGAGGAAGTGAAGGAGCTAGACTGGTAGAGGGATGAGAGGGAGTGAAGGAGCTAGACTGGTAGAGGGATGAGAGGGAGTGAAGGAGCTAGACTGGTAGAGGGATGAGAGGGAGTGAAGGAGCTAGACTGGTAGAGGGATGAGAGGGAGTGAAGGAGCTAGACTGGTAGAGGGATGAGAGGAAGTGAAGGAGCTAGACTGGTAGAGGGATGAGAGGGAGTGAAGGAGCTAGACTGATAGAGGGATGAGAGGGAGTGAAGGAGCTAGACTAGAGGGATGAGAGGAAGTGAGGAGGACTGGTAGAGGGAGAGAGGAAGTGAAGGAGCTAGACTGGTAGAGGGATGAGAGGGAGTGAAGGAGCTAGACTGATAGAGGGATGAGAGGGAGTGAAGGAGCTAGACTGATAGAGGGATGAGAGGGAGTGAAGGAGCTAGACTGGTAGAGGGATGAGAGGAAGTGAAGACTGATAGAGGGATGAGAGGGAGTGAAGGAGCTAGACTGATAGAGGGATGAGAGGGAGTGAAGGAGCTAGACTGGTAGAGGGATGAGAGGGAGTGAAGGAGCTAGACTGGTAGAGGGATGAGAGGGAGTGAAGGAGCTAGACTGGTAGAGGGATGAGAGGGAGTGAAGGGCTGGAGAGAGGGGTGAGTGGTGGGTGTGTAGGTCGTGTCATGGTCAGCACACCTGTTGTGGTTGGGAAATAACGACAAGAAAGGTAAGATAAATGTTGTGTAATGGAAGGGATGGAAGGGACGGTGGAAGAGGGAGAGGAAGAGCAGGTAAATGAAGGGAAGTAATAAGTGCAGAGAAGAAAATAGAGAAAATGCCTTAGGAAGGAAGAGATGAGAAGATGGAACAGGGTTTTGCACATTAGATACTGAAGGAAGGTGACGAGGCGTGACGCAGCACCTGGGAGTTGAAACTACACCAGGCCTGGTCAAGGACTGGGCCGCCGCGGGGGGCGTTGATCCCCAACAACCTCCAGGAAGTTGAACATCAAAATGGTATACAATACCGACAGGTTGGTAGGTAAGACACATAGGCAACAGTTAGGCAACTTTATTCCGAAACGTTTCGCCTACACAGTAGGCTTCTTCAGACTGAAGAAGCCTACTGTGTAGGCGAAACGTTTCGGAATAAAGTTGCCTAACTGTTGCCTATGTGTCTTACCTACCAACCTCCAGGAAGGAAGCTTCCGTACCTGGCTTGCAAAATCAACCTCTCTTGACCTCAGCAAAATAGTGGACCCACACCACAAATACGTTGAGTGGGAATGGGTGGTTACGTGAGTGGAAATGGGTATATTGGACAAGGGCCTGTATTGTATGGGCCAGTACATAAGAACATAAGAAAGAAGGAACACTGCAACAGGCCTACTGGCCTATGCAAGGCAGGTCCAATTCTCCCACCGGCTTAAGCCAATGCCTTGACCTTGTGAGGTCAGACTGCATCCGACCTGGTAACACAAGCTAGTCAGGTCCAACTCACACTCACCAACACCCACTCAGCAAAATAGTGGACCCACACCACAAATACGTTGAGTGGGAATGGGATGGTCCATACGTGAGTGGAAATGGGTATATTGGACAAGGGCAGGTCCCTCTCAAACCCAGCCGTTCTCACTAGTAGAGGTCGAAGTTGATGGTCTGTACCAAGATACCCTTGTGTTGCAGAGTCTGACAGAATGAACATTAAAATGGTATGTTAGGTAAGACACATATGCAACAGTTGGGTATCTTTATTTCGAAACGTTTCGCCTACACAGTAGGCTTCTTCAGTCGAGTACAGAAAAGTTGATAGAAGCAGAAGATACTTGAAGACGATGTAATCAGTCCATCACCCTTAAAGTTTTGAGGTGGTCAGTCCCTCAGTCTGGAGAAGAGCATTGTTCCGTTGTCTGAAACAATATGAAGTTGAAGTGACAGGATGGAGCCTTTATATAGTGCCAGGAGGTGAGACGGGGGTTGCTTTGGGAGGGCAGGTCCCTCTCAAACCCAGCCGTTCTCACTAGTAGAGGTCGAAGTTGATGGTCTGTACCAAGATACCCTTGTGTTGCAGTGTCTGACAGAATGAACATTAAAATGGTATAAAATACCGACAGATTGTTAGGTAAGACACATATGCAACAGTTAGGTATCTTTATTCCGAAACGTTTCGCCTACACAGTAGGCTTCTTCAGTCGAGTACAGAAAAGTTGATAGAAGCAGAAGATACTTGAAGACGATGTAATCAGTCCATCACCCTTAAAGTTTTGAGGTGGTCAGTCCCTCAGTCTGGAGAAGAGCATTGTTCCGTTGTCTGAAACAATATGAAGTTGAAGTGACAGGATGGAGCCTTTATATAGTGCCAGGAGGTGAGACGGGGGTTGCTTTGGGAGGGCAGGTCCCTCTCAAACCCAGCCGTTCTCACTAGTAGAGGTCGAAGTTGATGGTCTGTACCAAGATACCCTTGTGTTGCAGTGTCTGACAGAATGAACATTAAAATGGTATAAAATACCGACAGATTGTTAGGTAAGACACATATGCAACAGTTAGGTATCTTTATTCCGAAACGTTTCGCCTACACAGTAGGCTTCTTCAGTCGAGTACAGAAAAGTTGATAGAAGCAGAAGATACTTGAAGAGGGACCTGCCCTCCCAAAGCAACCCCCGTCTCACCTCCTGGCACTATATAAAGGCTCCATCCTGTCACTTCAACTTCATATTGTTTCAGACAACGGAACAATGCTCTTCTCCAGACTGAGGGACTGACCACCTCAAAACTTTAAGGGTGATGGACTGATTACATCGTCTTCAAGTATCTTCTGCTTCTATCAACTTTTCTGTACTCGACTGAAGAAGCCTACTGTGTAGGCGAAACGTTTCGGAATAAAGATACCTAACTGTTGCATATGTGTCTTACCTAACAATCTGTCGGTATTTTATACCATTTTAATGTTCATTCTGTCAGACACTGCAACACAAGGGTATCTTGGTACAGACCATCAACTTCGACCTCTACTAGTGAGAACGGCTGGGTTTGAGAGGGACCTGCCCTCCCAAAGCAACCCCCGTCTCACCTCCTGGCACTATATAAAGGCTCCATCCTGTCACTTCAACTTCATATTGTTTCAGACAACGGAACAATGCTCTTCTCCAGACTGAGGGACTGACCACCTCAAAACTTTAAGGGTGATGGACTGATTACATCGTCTTCAAGTATCTTCTGCTTCTATCAACTTTTCTGTACTCGACTGAAGAAGCCTACTGTGTAGGCGAAACGTTTCGGAATAAAGATACCTAACTGTTGCATATGTGTCTTACCTAACAATCTGTCGGTATTTTATACCATTTTAATGTTCATTCTGTCAGACACTGCAACACAAGGGTATCTTGGTACAGACCATCAACTTCGACCTCTACTAGTGAGAACGGCTGGGTTTGAGAGGGACCTGCCCTCCCAAAGCAACCCCCGTCTCACCTCCTGGCACTATATAAAGGCTCCATCCTGTCACTTCAACTTCATATTGTTTCAGACAACGGAACAATGCTCTTCTCCAGACTGAGGGACTGACCACCTCAAAACTTTAAGGGTGATGGACTGATTACATCGTCTTCAAGTATCTTCTGCTTCTATCAACTTTTCTGTACTCGACTGAAGAAGCCTACTGTGTAGGCGAAACGTTTCGGAATAAAGATACCTAACTGTTGCATATGTGTCTTACCTAACAACCCACTCATGTATTTATCCAACCTATTTTTAAAACTACACAACGTCTTAGCGTCTATGACGGTACTCGGGAGTTTGTTCCACTCATCCACAACTCTATTACCAAATCAGTACTTTCCTATGTCTTTCCTGAATCTGAATTTTTCCAATTTAAAGCCATTGCTGCGAGTCCTGTCTATGTTAAATACTTTCAGCACGCTATTTACATCCTCTTTATTAATTTCTGTTTTCCATTTATACACCTCAATCATATCCCCCCTAATTCTACGTCCTTCTAGAGAGTGCAGATTCAAGGCCCTCAGTCTGTCCTCATAAGTACGATTTCTGATACATGGGATCAACTTTGTAATCTTCCTTTGTACGTTATCCAGAGTATTTATATCCATTCTGTAATACGGTGACCAAAACTGTGCAGCATAATCTAAATGATGCCTAACCAAGGATATATAGAGTTGAAGAACAACCTGAGGACTTTTATTATTTATACTTCTAGATATGAAGCCAAAGATCCTGTTAGCTTTATTGCGTTGTTTTGGTTTTAGATTACTGCTAACCAGAACTCCTAAATTCTTTTTGCAATCCGTAATATTAAGATCTACATTATTTAAATAAGTGGCATATGTGGCATGGTTATTTTCCTGTCCAACATTTAGAACTTTGCATTTGTTTATAATAAACTGCATCTGCCACTTCTCCGACCACTGCGTAAGTCTTTTCAAATTATCCTGGAGTGCTCTAATGTCCTTATTAGAATGAATTGGACGGCCTATTTTGGTGCCATCAGCAAATTTGCTTATGTCGCTATTTATTCCCTCATCTATGTCGTTTATGTAAATTGTGAACAACAACGGGCCCAACACTGACCCCTGAGGAACACCGCTTGTGACGTGCCCCCATTCTGATTTCTCCCCATTCATGCAAACTCTCTGCTGCCTATTCGTCAACCATGCCTCAACCCAGGAAACAAATTCTCCTCCTATTCCGTGTGCCTAAAGTTTCCTCAATAACCTCTGATGTGGAACTCTATCGAAAGCCTTACTGAAGCCCATATACAAAATATCATATTCAATACCATGATCTACCTCCTCAAATACCTTAGTGATGAAAGTTAGTAAATTCGTAAGACAGGAACGCCTCTTTGTAAAGCCGTGCTGAGATTCATTAATCAATTTATGCCTATCAAGATGGCTACGAATTGATTCGGCAATTATTGATTCCATAAATTTTCCCACTATGGAGGTAAGGCTTATTGGTCTATAGTTCGAAGTCAAGAACCTGTCACCTGCCTTGTAAATAGGTATTACATTTGCCCTTTTCTATTTTTCGGGCACTATGCCAGTTTGTAGTGATATGTTGAAAAGATTAGCCAAAGGTATGCTAAGTTCCTCTTTACATTACTTTAAAACCCTTGCAAACAGTTCATCAGGACCTGGGGATTTGTTAGGTTTTAGTTTCTCTATTTGTCTGAGGACCATGTCACTAGTTACCGCAATCGTGCATAATTTATTATCGTCCTGCTCTACATAATCTATTATTTCTTGAATTTTGCTAGTATTTTCCTGGGTAAAAACTGAGAGGAAGTAAATACTGAAAATTTCACACATATCCTTATCACTGTCAGTGATCTTACCTGAGTTACTCTTAAGTGGGTCAATCTTGTCCCTAATCTTACTTTTGTATACCTGAAAGAACCCTTTTGGGTTAGTCTTCGAATCCCGTGCGACCTTAGCCTCATAATCCCTTTTTGCTTTTCTTATTCCTTTTTTTTATTTCTCTCTTTAACTGAATATATTGATTTCTTAACTGCCCATCCCCTCTTTTGATACGTCTATATATGCCTCTCTTTTGACCAATGAGATGTTTTAATCTATTGTTCATCCATTTGGGATCATTTTTGTTCGATCGAATTTCCCTACTCGGAACAAAAGTTGTCTGGGCAGCTAGTACTATGCTCTGAAAAACGTCATATTGGCAACCAAGATCACCTACCTGACCCATAGTCAGGACATCCTAATTTAGCCCACCCAGGTAATTTTTCAGTCCCATGAAATCGGCCAAGCGAAAGTCTGGGACAGAGATTTGATTGCAGTTATCTGGGTAATTCCATGATATATTGAAACTAAGTGATTTGTGATCACTTTCCCCAAGCTCATCATTAACCTTAAGATTATTAGCTAGTGATACATTGTTAGCGAGAACCAAGTCAAGCAGATTGTTTCCTCTAGTTGGTTCTGTCACAAACTGTTCTAAAAAGCAATCCTGAACCTTATCAAGAAAGTCACTAGACTCAAGCTTTCCTGTCATATTGTTCCAATCAATTTGTCTAAAGTTAAAATCTCCCATTAACACATTTTCATATCAAGATGCCTTATGAATTTCGTCCCATAGCAGCTTACTGCACTCTTTATCAAGGTTTGGAGGCCTATGAATCAAACCCAGGACACCTGGTTACTCAACATCTCCCAGGACACCTGGTTACCCAGCGTCTCCCAGGACACATGGTTACCTAGAGTCTCCCAGGACACCTGGTAAACCAGCGTCTCCCAGGACACCTGGTTATCCAGCGTCTCCCAGGACACCTGGTAACCAAGCGTCTACCAGGACACCTGGTTATCCAATGTCTCCCAGGACACCTGGTAAACCAGCGTTTCCCAGGACACCTGGTTATCCAGCATCTCCCAGGACACCTGGTAAACCAGCGTCTCCCAGGACACCTGGTTATCCAGCGTCTCCTAGGACGCCTGGTACCCCAGCGTCTCCTAGGACACCTGGCTATCCAGCGTCTCCTAGGACGCCTGGTAACCCAGCGTCTTCCAGGACACCTGGTAACCCAGGGTCTCCCAGGACAACTGGTAATTTAGCATCTCCCAAGGCACCTGGTAACTCAGCATCTCCCGGGACACCTGGTAACCCAGCGTCTCCCAGGACACCTGGTTACTCAACATCTCTCAGGACACCTGGCTACCCAGAGTCTCCCAGGACACCTGGTGACCTAGCGTCTTCCAGGACACCTGGTAAACCAGCGTCTCCCAGGACACCTGGTTACCCAGCGTCTCCTAGGACACCTGGTTACCCAGCGCCTTCCAGGACACCTGGTAACCCAGCGTCTCCTAGGGCACCTGATAACCCAGCGTCTCCTAGGACACCTGGTAACCCAGCGTCCCCCAGGACACCTGGTAACCCAGCGTCTTCCAGGATAGCTGGTAATTTAGCATCTCCCAGGGCACCTGGTAACTCAGCATCTCCCGGGACACCTGGTTACCCAGAGTCTCCAAGAACACCTGGTGACCTAGCATCTCCGAGGACACCTGATAAACCAGCGTCTCCTAGGACACCTGGCTATCCAGCGTCTCCTAGGACGCCTGGTAACCCAGCGTCTTCCAGGACACCTGGTAACCTAGGGTCTCCCAGGACAACTGGTAATTTAGCATCTCCCAGGGCACCTGGTAACTCAGCATCTCCCGGGACACCTGGTAACCCAGCGTCTCCCAGGACACCTGGTTACTCAACATCTCCCAGGACACCTGGCTACCCAGAGTCTCCCAGGACACCTGGTGACCTAGTGTCTTCCAGGACACCTGGTAAACCAGCGTCTCCCAGGACACATGGTAATATAGTGTCTCCCAGGATGCCTGGTACCTTAGTGGCTCCTAAAACACTGGAAACCCAGCGTCTCCCAGGAAACCTGGCTACCCAGAGTCTTCCAGGACACCTGGTTACCCAGCGTCTCCTAGGACACCTGGTTATCCAGCGCCTTCCAGGACACCTGGTAACCCAGCGTCTCCTAGGACACCTGGTAACCCAGCGTCTCCTAGGACATCTGGTAACCCAGCGTCTCCCAGGACACCTGGTAACCCAGCGTCTTCCAGGATAGCTGGTAATTTAGCATCTTCCAGGGCACCTGGTAACTCAGCATCTCCCGGGACACCTGGTTACCCAGAGTCTCCAAGGACACCTGGTGACCTAGCATCTCCGAGGACACCTGATAAACCAGCGTCTCCTAGGACACCTGGCTATCCAGCGTCTCCTAGGACGCCTGGTAACCCAGCGACTTCCAGGACACCTGGTAACCCAGGGTCTCTCAGGACAACTGGTAATTTAGCATCTCCCAGGGCACCTGGTAACTCAGCATCTCCCGGGACACCTGGTAGCCCAGCGTCTCCCAGAACACCTGGTTACTCAACATCTCCCAGGACACCTGGCTACCCAAAGTCTCCCAGGACACCTGGGGACCTAGTGTCTTCCAGGACACCTGGTAAACCAGCGTCTCCCAGGACACCTGGTAATATAGTGTCTCCCAGGATGCCTGGTACCCTAGTGGCTCCTAAAACACTTGAAACCCAGCGTCTCCCAGGACACCTGGGTACCCAGAGTCTTCCAGGATACATGGTTACCCAGCGTCTCCTAGGACACCTGGTTACCCAGCGCCTTCCAGGACACCTGGTAACCCAGCGTCTCCTAGGACACCTGGTAACCCAGCGTCTCCTAGGACACCTGGTAACCCAGCGTCTCCCAGGACACCTGGTAACCCAGCGTCTTCCAGGACAGCTGGTAATTTAGCATCTCCCAGGGCACCTGGTAACTCAGCATCTCCCGAGACACCTGGTTATCCAGAGTCTCCCAGGACACCTGGTGACCTAGCATCTCCGAGGACACCTGATAACCCAGCGTTTCCCAGGACACCTGGTAATTTAGTGTCTCCCAGGATGCCTGGTAACCTAGTGGCTCCTAAAACACTGGAAACCCAGCATCTCCCAGGACACCTGGTTACCCAGAGTCTCCCAGGGCACCTTGTAGCAACTGAAAGTCTCCCAGGGCACCTGGTAACAACCTAGAATTTCCCAGGACACCTAGTAACAACCCAGAGTCTTCGAGGCACCTTGAAACAACTGAGAGTCTCCCAGGGCACCTTGAAACAACTGAGAATCTCCCAGGGCACCTTGTAACAACTGAGAGTCTCCTAGGGCTCCTTGTAACAACTGAGAGTCTCTCAGGGCACCTTGTAACAACTGAGAGTCTCTCAGGGCACCTTGAAACAACTGAGAGTCTCCCAGGACACCTTGTAACAACTGAGAGTCTCTCAGGGCACCTTGTAACAACTGAGAGTCTCCCAGGGCACCTTGTAACAACTGAGAGTCTCCCAGGGCACCTTGTAACAACTGAGAGTCTCCCAGGGCACCTTGAAACAACTGAGAATCTCCCAGGGCACCTTGTAACAACTGAGAGTCTCCCAGGACACCTTGTAACAACTGAGAGTCTCCCAGGGCACCTTGTAGCAACTGAGAGTCTCCCAGGGCACCTTGTAACAACTGAGAGTCTCCCAGGGCACCTTGTAACAACTGAGAGTCTCTCAGGGCACCTTGTAACAACTGAGAGTCTCCCAGGGCACCTTGTAACAACTGAGAGTCTCCCAGGGCACCTTGTAACAACTGAGAGTCTCCCAGGGCACCTTGTAACAACTGAGAGTCTCCCAGGGCACCTTGTAACAACTGAGAGTCTCCCAGGGCACCTTGTAACAAATGAGAGTCTCCCAGGGCACCTTGTAACAACTGAGAGTCTCCCAGGGCACCTTGTAACAACTGAGAGTCTCCCAGGGCACCTTGTAACAACTGAGAGTCTCCCAGGGCACCTTGTAACAACTGAGAGTCTCCCAGGGCACCTTGTAACAACTGAGAACCTCCTAGGGCTCCTTGTAACAACTGAGAGTCTCCCAGGGCATCTTGTAACAACTGAGAGTCTCCCAGGGCACCTTGTAACAACTGAGAGTCTCCCAGGGCACCTTGTAACAACTGAGAGTCTCCCAGGGCACCTAGTAACAACTGAGAGTCTCCCAGGGCACCTTGTAGCAACTGAGAGTCTCCCAGGGCACCTTGTAACAACTGAGAGTCTCCCAGGGCACCTTGTAACAACTGAGAGTCTCCCAGGGCACCTTGTAACAACTGAGAGTCTCCCAGGGCACCTTTTAACAACTGAGAGTCTCCCAGGGCACCTTGTAACAACTGAGAGTCTCCCAGGGCACCTTGTAACAACTGAGAGTCTCCTATGACACCTTGTAACAAACGAGAGTCTCCCAGGGCACCTTGTAACAACTGAGAGTCTCCCAGGGCACCTTGTAACAACTGAGAGTCTCCCAGGGCACCTTGTAGCAACTGAGAGTCTCCCAGGGCACCTTGTAACAACTGAGAGTCTCCCAGGGCACCTTGTAACAACTGAGAGTCTCCCAGGGCACCTTGTAACAACTGAGAGTCTCCCAGGGCACCTTTTAACAACTGAGAGTCTCCCAGGGCACCTTGTAACAACTGAGAGTCTCCCAGGGCACCTTGTAACAACTGAGAGTCTCCTAGGACACCTTGTAACAAACGAGAGTCTCCCAGGGCACCTTGTAACAACTGAGAGTCTCCCAGGGCACCTTGTAACAACTGAGAGTCTCCCAGGGCACCTTGTAGCAACTGAGAATCTCCCAGGGCACCTTGTAACAACTGAGAGTCTCCCAGGGCACCTTGTAACAACTGAGAGTCTCCCAGGGCATCTTGTAACAACTGAAAGTCTCCCAGGGCACCTTGTAACAACTGAGAGTCTCCCAGGGCACCATGTAACAACTGAAAGTCTCCCAGGGCACCTTGTAACAACTGAGAGTCTCCCAGGGCACCTTGTAACAACTGAAAGACTCCCAGGGCACCTTGTAACAACTGAGAGTCTCCCAGGGCACCTTGTAACAACTGAGAGTCTCCCAGGGCACCTTGTAACAACTGAGAGTCTCCCAGGGCACCTTGTAACAACTGCGAGTCTCCCAGGGCACCTTGTAACAACTGAGAGTCTCCCGGGGCACCTTGTAACAACTGAGAGTCTCCCAGGGCACCTTGTAACAACTGAGAGCCTCCCAGGGCACCTTGTAACAACTGAGTGTCTCCCAGGGCACCTTGTAACATCTGAGAGTCTCCCAGGGCACCTTGTAACAACTGAGAGTCTCCCAAGGCACCTTGTAACAACTGAGAGTCTCCCAGGGCACCTTTTAACAACTGAGAGTCTCCCAGGGCACCTTGTAACAACTGAAAGTCTCCCAGGGCACCTTGAAACAACTGAGAGTCTCCCAGGGCACCTTTTCAACAACTGAGAGTCTCCCAGGGCACCTTGTAACAACTGAGAGTCTCCCAGGGCACCTTGTAACAACTGAAAGTCTCTCAGGGCACCTTGTAACAACTGAGAGTCTCCCAAGGCACATTGTAACAACTGAGAGTCTCCCAGGGCACCTTGTAACAACTGAGAGCCTCCCTGGGCACCTTGTAACAACTGAGAGCCTCCCTGGGCACCTTGTAACAACTGAGAGTCTCCCAGGGCACCTTGTAACAACTGAGAGCCTCCCTGGGCACCTTGTAACAACTGAGAGTGTCCCAGGGCACCTTGTAACAACTGAGAGTCTCCCAGGGCACCTTGTAACAACTGAGAGTCTCCCAGGGCACCTTGTAACAACTGAGAGTCTCCCAGGGCACCTTTTAACAACTGAGAGTCTCCCAGGGCACCTTGTAACAACTGAGAGTCTCCCAGGGCACCTTGTAACAACTGAGAGTCTCCCAGGGCACCTTGTAACAACTGAAAGTCTCCCAGGGCACCTTGTAACAACTGAGAGTCTCCCAGGGCACCTTGTAACAACTGAGAGTCTCCCAGGGCACCTTGTAACAACTGAGAGTCTACCAGGGTACCTTGTAGCAACTGAAAGTCTCTCAGGGCACCTTGTAACAACTGAGAGTCTCCCAGGGCACCTTGTAACAACTGAGAGTCTCCCAGGGCACCTTGTAACAACTGAGAGTCTCCCAGGGCACCTTGTAACAACTGAGAGTCTCCCAGGGCACCTTGTAACAACTGAAAGTCTCTCAGGGCACCTTGTAACAACTGAGAGTCTCCCAGGACACCTTGTAACAACTGAGAGTCTCCCAGGGCACCTTGTAACAACTGAGAGTCTCCCAAGGCACCTTGTAACAACTGAGAGTCTCCCAGGGCACCTTGTAACAACTGAGAGTCTCCCAGGGCACCTTGTAACAACTGAGAGTCTCCCAGGGCACCTTGTAACAACTGAGAGTCTCCCAGGGCACCTTGTAACAACTGAGAGTCTCCCAGGGCACTTTGTAACAACTGAGAGTCTCCCAGGGCACCTTGTAACAACTGAGAGTCTCCCAGGGCACCTTGTCCCAGGGCACCTTGTAACAACTGAGAGTCTCCCAGGGCAACAACTGAGAGTCTCCCAGGGCACCTTTTAACAACTGAGAGTCTCCCAGGGCACCTTGTAACAACTGAGAGTCTCCCAGGGCACCTTGTAACAACTGAGAGTCTCCCAGGGCACCTTGTAACAACTGAGAGTCTCCCAGGGCACCTTGTAACAACTGAGAGTCTCCCAGGGCACCTTGTAACAACTGAGAGTCTCCCAGGGCACCTTTTAACAACTGAGAGTCTCCCAGGGCACCTTTTAACAACTGAGAGTCTCCCAGGGCACCTTGTAACAACTGAGAGTCTCCCAGGGCACTTTGTAACAACTGAGAGTCTCCCAGGGCACCTTGTAACAACTGAGAGTCTCCCAGGGCACCTTGTAACAACTGAGAGTCTCCCAGGGCACCTTGTAACAACTGAGAGTCTCCCAGGGCACCTTGTAACAACTGAGAGTCTCCCAGGGCACCTTGTAACAACTGAGAGTCTCCCAGGGCACCTTTTCAACAACTGAGAGTCTCCCAGGGCACCTTGTAACAACTGAGAGTCTCCCAGGGCACCTTGTAACAACTGAGAGTCTCCCAGGGCACCTTGTAACAACTGAGAGTCTCCCAGGGCACCTTGTAACAACTGAGAGTCTCCCAGGGCACCTTGTAACAACTGAGAGTCTCCCAGGGCACCTTGTAACAACTGAGAGTCTCCCAGGGCACCTTGTAACAACTGAGAGTCTCCCAGGGCACCTTGTAACAACTGAGAGTCTCCCAGGGCACCTTGTAACAACTGAGAGTCTCCCAGGGCACCTTGTAACAACTGAGAGTCTCCCAGGGCACCTTGTAACAACTGAGAGTCTCCCAGGGCACCTTGTAACAACTGAGAGTCTCCCAGGGCACCTTTTAACAACTGAGAGTCTCCCAGGGCACCTTTTAACAACTGAGAGTCTCCCAGGGCACCTTGTAACAACTGAGAGTCTCCCAGGGCACAACAACTGAGAGTCTCCCAGGGTAACAACTGAGAGTCTCCCAGGGCACCTTGTAACAACTGAGAGTCTCCCAGGCACCTTGTAACAACTGAGAGTCTCCCAGGGCACCTTGTAACAACTGAGAGTCTCCCAGGGCACCTTGTAACAACTGAGAGTCTCCCAGGGCACCTTTTCAACAACTGAGAGTCTCCCAGGGCACCTTGTAACAACTGAGAGTCTCCCAGGGCACCTTTTCAACAACTGAGAGTCTCCCAGGGCACCTTGTAACAACTGAGAGTCTCCCAGGGCACCTTGTAACAACTGAGAGTCTCCCAGGGCACCTTGTAACAACTGAGAGTCTCCAAGGGCACCTCCCAGGGCACCTTGTAACAACTCAGAGTCTCCCAGGGCACCTTGTAACAACTGAGAGTCTCCCAGGGCACCTTGTAACAACTGAGAGTCTCCCAGGGCACCTTGTAACAACTGAGAGTCTCCCAGGGCACCTTGTAACAACTGAGAGTCTCCCAGGGCACCTTGTAACAACTGAGAGTCTCCCAGGGCACCTTGTAACAACTGAGAGTCTCCCAGGGCACCTTGTAACAACTGAGAGTCTCCCAGGACACCTTGTAACAACTGAGAGTCTCCCAGGGCACCTTGTAACAACTGAGAGTCTCCCAGGGCACCTTGTAACAACTGAGAGTCTCCCAGGGCACCTTTTAACAACTGAGAGTCTCCCAGGGCACCTTGTAACAACTGAGAGTCTCCCAGGGCACCTTTTAACAACTGAGAGTCTCCAACTGAGAGACTCCCCGCTCACCTTGTAACAACTGAGAGTCTCCCAGGGCACCTTTTAACAACTGAGAGTCTCCCAGGGCACCTTGTAACAACTGAGAGTCTCCCAGGGCACCTTGTAACAACTGAGTCTCCCAGGGCACCTTGTAACAACTGAGAGTCTCCCAGGGCACCTTGTAACAACTGAGAGTCTCCCAGGGCACCTTGTAACAACTGAGAGTCTCCCAGGGCACCTTGTAACAACTGAGAGTCTCCCAGGGCACCTTGTAACAACTGAGAGTCTCCCAGGGCACCTTGTAACAACTGAGAGTCTCCCAGGGCACCTTGTAACAACTGAGAGTCTCCCAGGGCACCTTGTAACAACTGAGAGTCTCCCAGGGCACCTTGTAACAACTGAGAGTCTCCCAGGGCACCTTGTAACAACTGAGAGTCTCCCAGGGCACCTTGTAACAACTGAGAGTCTCCCAGGGCACCTTGTAACAACTGAGAGTCTCCCAGGGCACCTTGTAACAACTGAGAGTCTCCCAGGGCACCTTGTAACAACTGAGAGTCTCCCAGGGCACCTTGTAACAACTGAGAGTCTCCCAGGGCACCTTGTAACAACTGAGAGTCTCCCAGGGCACCTTGTAACAACTGAGAGTCTCCCAGGGCACCTTGTAACAACTGAGAGTCTCCCAGGGCACCTTGTAACAACTGAGAGTCTCCCAGGGCACCTTGTAACAACTGAGAGTCTCCCAGGGCACCTTGTAGCAACTGAGAGTCTCCCAGGGCACGAGGCCAACATGGGGTAATTCAGAGATGGTTGTGATTATAGACAACTTGCTTATTATCCTTACTTTGTTTTCATTAATAAACTGGTGTAGGTGTATTATTTTCGAGTCAACAATAAAGTTTTTTGACGTTGGTGTGTGTGGCACGACGGTCCGTTTAGTGAACCATCACCGTATAGTGCCATTGGATGTTATAAATAAAGAAAAAACAATAATTATTGTGTTTATAGGTTCACTGTCCGTCGACACATCTCATTCGATGTGAAGTTTGTGTTGTATAATTCTAGAAGATTATATATAGGAGGTGTGTGAGCCTGGTTGTTCGTCAGACATGGAAAGAGGTACAAAATCAACCTTTAGGCCTTTCAGTACGATGCCTTCATCAGAAGCTAGAACATTCAAGGAGGTATGTAGGCAAGGTTTCCATTTGCTGTTTTCAAAGCAAGGTTCTCTATGGCTGTCCACTGTGTGAACAGACATATATTAAATAATGAACAGAGGATGAATCGGTGCCCCTGGTGCTCGCAGGTCCACCATTTTACGGTTGAGCTACGAGGCTGTCAATAGGAAGAACCCAACATTGAGAGACAAACGACAGAAATAATCTAGAATACAAACACTTGACGCAAGTTAAAACTAGCATAGATACGTGATTAAATTTTATTCGAATATTAATGTTAGGTTGACAGTTGCGGACACACACACACACACGCATATATATATATATATATATATATATATATATATATATATATATATATATATATATATATATATATATATATATATATATATATATATATATATATATATATATATATATATATATATATATATATATATATATATATATATATATGTATATATATATATATATATATATATATATATATATATATATATATATATATATATATATATATATACATATATATATATATATATATATATATATATATATATATATATATATATATATATATATATATATATATATATATATATATATATATATATATATATATATTTATTTATATATATATATATATAAAACAAATGCTCAATCCAGCACTTGGTGAGATTTCAGAAAGGTTGCTGTCTGAACTCACCAAATTTTCCAATGTATGCCTGGCTGGCAGTGTCCCAGAGGCCATTAGACCCCTTTTCTTTGGTGCCTCACTGTGTACCCCCGGAAGAAGGATGGAGGAATAAGGCCCAATGCAGTGGGCAACACCCTGCGGCGCCTAGTTGCCAAGGCTGCAGTGAGAATGGTGAGTTAAGAGGCTGTTGCAATGTTGAAACCAACTCAGCTCGGGTTTGGTATTCAACAAGGCTGTGAAGCAGCTGCCCATGCAGCATGAGTATACATCAACATATCAGATGAGACAGCCTTGATCAAATTGGACTTTACCCACGTTTTCAACTTAGTCAGAAGGGATGCTTCTCTCAAAGCATTTTCTAGGCACTTCCCTTCCTTCTATCCCTTCACTGAATCGTGTTACAGTGCGACCTCTAAACTATTGTTTGGGGACAATAGTTTAGAGGTCGCACTGTATTATTATGCACGCCTAAGCGTACATAATAAGGCAAATAGATTACAGGGATTTATATCAAGAAGTGTAAGCAACAGAAGTCCAGAGGTCATACTGCAGCTTTATACATCATTAGTAAGGCCTCACCTAGATTATGCAGCTCAGTTCTGGTCTCCATATTACAGAATGGACATAAATTCGTTAGAAAACATTCAGCGTAGGATGACTAAATTAATACATAGCATTAGAAATCTTCCTTATGAAGAAAGATTGAAGACTCTTAAGTTACATTCACTTGTTAGACGAAGAACGAGGGGAGACATGATCGAAGTGTATAAGTGGAAGATAGGTATTAATAAGGGGGATATTAATAAGGTCTTGAGGATATCTCTCCAAGAGAGAACCCGCAGTAATGGATTTAAATTAGATAAGTTTAGATTTAGAAAGGACATAGGAAAGTATTGGTTTGGAAATAGGGTAGTTGATGAGTGGAACAGTCTACCTAGTTGGGTTATTGAGGCTACGACTTTGGGTAGTTTCAAATTTAGGTTGGATAAGTACATGAGTGGGAGGGGTTGGATTTGAGTGGGACTTGCACATCAGAGCTTATTTCTTGGGTAGCATTGAAAATTGGGTTGGGCAAATGTTTTGTTAGTGGGATGAATTGTAAAGGACCTGCCTAGTATGGGCCAACAGGCCTGCTGCAGTGTTCCTCCTTTCTTATGTTCTTATGAAAATGAGTGAGGGTGTGCAACAGGGGGACCCTCTCGCCCCCTTTTTCTTCTGTCTGGTCATCAAGGAAGTCACAGAAGCACTCTCTAGTGGGCTCAATATCTGGGCCTATCTTTAAACCCCACCAAATGTGAAATAGTTTCTAACAATCTACAGATGATTCGGATTATTAGTGTTATTTTGCCAGGAGCACGAGCCATTGATCCAGCCAACAGCATCGATCTGATCCTAGAAAAAAAAAGTCCCAGACCTCAGGACGATATAAGGCAGGATGAAAGACATCGATACACATGATGCCTTGTACCTACTCACCAGGTGCCTGACAATCCCAAAACTTACCTACTTCCTGAGATGCTCATCAGCCTTCAGCATTCCGAAACTCAAGGAATATGACTCTCTTCTTAAGACCATGCTAGAGAGTGTATTGAATCTTTCCCTCGAAGACGGACAGTGGTTGCAAGCCTCACTTCCAGTCAGGCTTGAGGGGGCTGGGAGTACGCAAATCCTCCCAGATTGCCCTACCAGCTTTCTTATCATGTTCCATAGCATTAAACGAGTTAATAAAACAAATTCTTCCAGACAACCTCAGTGACTCAGCAGGAACACAGGACCCTAGCTATGCCAGTGCTATCACGGAATGGGAGACTCTTGCTGCTCCAGCACCAAAACCTAGTGCAGCACTGGCCTACAAACAGTCAAGTTGGGATGGCCCCATCGCTGAAAAAGAGCACTGACCATCTCCAAGCTGTGAGTGCACCTCCAAACAGTTCCCATTTCGGCAATGGGAACACGCCTCGACCCTAAAACCCTCCGTATTGCAATGGCTCTGCGCCTTGCTGCCCCAATTCACGCACAATATACGTGTATTTGCGGCGATGCGCAAGCCGACCAATATGGTCTACATGGTCTTAACTGTTCCAAAACCAAGGGCTGGCATGCAAGACATCATAAAAAGAACCCTTGCTACAACTGGATGCCCAGCCGAGAGAGAGCCCTGAGCACTAGCAGCCAACAATACCCACAACCCAGCAAACTTACCGTACGGGATCACCATCTATCCTTGGAAGAATGGCAAGCTCTTTGCATGGGACTATACGTACCTGTGTGTCGACGCTGGCTGACACCTACATCCATCAGTGTCGGGCGACAGGGAGGAGCTGCTGATCACAGGGAGGAGTACAAGATCAGCAAGTACAGGGACATAAGCCAACAGTATCATTTTGTCCCAGTGGGATCAGAAACCTTGGGATCATGGGGAAAAAATGCCACACGTTTCCTTAAAGAATTGGGTTCGAGACTCATCGACACCACCAGAGACCCAAGGGCAGCCATTTTCATGTTCCAGCGCCTCAGCGTGGCCATCCAGAGTGGAAATGCTTGCTGCATATTTGGCTCGCGTTCGGCTTCGGAGGAGCTGGAGGAGATTCATAATCTTTAATATATTGTACCATTGTATTTATGTTTGAGTTTTCTGTAAATGTATTCTGTCTATTAATAAATTTTCCCATAGAATATAAAATATAGGGGATGGTAGGAGAAGAAAATATTCAAACAGCTCCGGGGAGAACCTTGAGTTTTCCCTGAGGTACGTTTATTGTCTTCTCTGAGGATGAGGGTCCCCAGTAAAGTTCTAGAGGTGGTACCTCCCTATAAATTATATATATATATATATATATATATATATATATATATATATATATATATATATATATATATATATATATATATATATATATATATATATATATATTTTTTTTTTTTTATTTTTTTATTATCACACCGGCCGATTCCCACCAAGGCAGGGTGGCCCGAAAAAGAAAAACTTTCACCATCATTCACTCCATCACTGTCTTGCCAGAAGGGTGCTTTACACTACAGTTTTTAAACTGCAACATTAACACCCCTCCTTCAGAGTGCAGGCACTGTACTTCCCATCTCCAGGACTCAAGTCCGGCCTGCCGGTTTCCCTGAATCCCTTCATAAATGTTACTTTGCTCACACTCCAACAGCACGTCAAGTATTAAAAACCATTTGTCTCCATTCACTCCTATCAAACACGCTCACGCATGCCTGCTGGAAGTCCAAGCCCCTCGCACACAAAACCTCCTTTACCCCCTCCCTCCAACCCTTCCTAGGCCGACCCCTACCCCGCCTTCCTTCCACTACAGACTGATACACTCTTGAAGTCATTCTGTTTCGCTCCATTCTCTCTACATGTCCGAACCACCTCAACAACCCTTCCTCAGCCCTCTGGACAACAGTTTTGGTAATCCCGCACCTCCTCCTAACTTCCAAACTACGAATTCTCTGCATTATATTCACACCACACATTGCCCTCAGACATGACATCTCCACTGCCTCCAGCCTTCTCCTCGCTGCAACATTCATCACCCACGCTTCACACCCATATAAGAGCGTTGGTAAAACTATACTCTCATACATTCCCCTCTTTGCCTCCAAGGACAAAGTTCTTTGTCTCCACAGACTCCTAAGTGCACCACTCACTCTTTTTCCCTCATCAATTCTATGATTCACCTCATCTTTCATAGACCCATCCGCTGACACGTCCACTCCCAAATATCTGAATACGTTCACCTCCTCCATACTCTCTCCCTCCAATCTGATATTCAATCTTTCATCACCTAATCTTTTTGTTATCCTCATAACCTTACTCTTTCCTGTATTCACCTTTAATTTTCTTCTTTTGCACACCCTACCAAATTCATCCACCAATCTCTGCAACTTCTCTTCAGAATCTCCCAAGAGCACAGTGTCATCGGCAAAGAGCAGCTGTGACAACTCCCACTTTGTGTGTGATTCTTTATCTTTTAACTCCACGCCTCTTGCCAAGACCCTCGCATTTACTTCTCTTACAACCCCATCTATAAATATATTAAACAACCACGGTGACATCACACATCCTTGTCTAAGGCCTACTTTTACTGGGAAAAAATTTCCCTCTTTCCTACATACTCTAACTTGAGCCTCACTATCCTCGTAAAAACTCTTCACTGCTTTCAGTAACCTACCTCCTACACCATACACTTGCAACATCTGCCACATTGCCCCCCTATCCACCCTGTCATACGCCTTTTCCAAATCCATAAATGCCACAAAGACCTCTTTAGCCTTATCTAAATACTGTTCACTTATATGTTTCACTGTAAACACCTGGTCCACACACCCCCTACCTTTCCTAAAGCCTCCTTGTTCATCTGCTATCCTATTCTCCGTCTTACTCTTAATTCTGTCAATTATAACTCTACCATACACTTTACCAGGTACACTCAACAGACTTATCCCCCTATAATTTTTGCACTCTCTTTTATCCCCTTTGCCTTTATACAAAGGAACTATGCATGCTCTCTGCCAATCCCTAGGTACCTTACCCTCTTCCATACATTTATTAAATAATTGCACCAACCACTCCAAAACTATATCCCCACCTGCTTTTAACATTTCTATCTTTATCCCATCAATCCCGGCTGCCTGACCCCCTTTCATTTTACCTACTGCCTCACGAACTTCCCCCACACTCACAACTGGCTCTTCCTCACTCCTACAAGATGTTATTCCTCCTTGCCCTATACACGAAATCACAGCTTCCCTATCTTCATCAACATTTAACAATTCCTCAAAATATTCCTTCCATCTTCCCAATACCTCTACCTCTCCATTTAATAACTCTCCTCTCCTATTTTTAACTGACAAATCCATTTGTTCTCTAGGCTTTCTTAACTTGTTAATCTCACTCCAAAACTTTTTCTTATTTTCAACAAAATTTGTTGATAACATCTCACCCACTCTCTCATTTGCTCTCTTTTTACATTGCTTCACCACTCTCTTAACTTCTCTCTTTTTCTCCATATACTCTTCCCTCCTTGCATCACTTCTACTTTGTAAAAACTTCTCATATGCTAACTTTTTCTCCCTTACTACTCTCTTTACATCATCATTCCACCAATCGCTCCTCTTCCCTCCTGCACCCACTTTCCTGTAACCACAAACTTCTGCTGAACACTCTAACACTACATTTTTAAACCTACCCCATACCTCTTCGACCCCATTGCCTATGCTCTCATTAGCCCATCTATCCTCCAATAGCTGTTTATATCTTACCCTAACTGCCTCCTCTTTTAGTTTATAAACCTTCACCTCTCTCTTCCCTGATGCTTCTATTCTCCTTGTATCCCATCTACCTTTTACTCTCAGTGTAGCTACAACTAGAAAGTGATCTGATATATCTGTGGCCCCTCTATAAACATGTACATCCTGAAGTCTACTCAACAGTCTTTTATCTACCAATACATAATCCAACAAACTACTGTCATTTCGCCCTACATCATATCGTGTATACTTATTTATCCTCTTTTTCTTAAAATATGTATTACCTATAACTAAACCCCTTTCTATACAAAGTTCAATCAAAGGGCTCCCATTATCATTTACACCTGGCACCCCAAACTTACCTACCACACCCTCTCTAAAAGTTTCTCCTACTTTAGCATTCAAGTCCCCTACCACAATTACTCTCTCACTTGGTTCAAAGGCTCCTATACATTCACTTAACATCTCCCAAAATCTCTCTCTCTCCTCTGCATTCCTCTCTTCTCCAGGTGCATACACGCTTATTATGACCCACTTCTCGCATCCAACCTTTACTTTAATCCACATAATTCTTGAATTTACACATTCATATTCTCTTTTCTCCTTCCATAACTGATCATTTAACATTACTGCTACCCCTTCCTTTGCTCTAACTCTCTCAGATACTCCAGATTTAATCCCATTTATTTCCCCCCACTGAAACTCTCCTACCCCCTTCAGCTTTGTTTCGCTTAGGGCCAGGACATCCAACTTCTTTTCATTCATAACATCAGCAATCATCTGTTTCTTGTCATCCGCACTACATCCACGCACATTTAAGCAACCCAGTTTTATAAAGTTTTTCTTCTTCTCTTTTTTAGTAATTGTATACAGGAGAAGGGGTTACTAGCCCATTGCTCCCGGCATTTTAGTCGCCTCATACGACACGCATGGCTTACGGAGGAAAGATTCTTTTCCACTTCCCCATGGACAATAGAAGAAATAAAAAAGAACAAGAGCTATTTAGAAAAAGGAGAAAAACCTAGATGTATGTATATATATATATGCATGTGCGTGTCTGTGAAGTGTGACCAAAGTGTAAGTAGGAGTAGCAAGATATCCCTGTTATCTTAGCGTGTTTATGAGACAGAAAAAGAAACCAGCAATCCTACCATCATGCAAAACAGTTACAGGTTTTTGTTTCACAGTCATCTGGCAGGACGGTAGTACTTCCCTGGGTGGTTGCTGTCTACCAACCTATATATATATATATGCAATAAGATCACAGTAAACAGGTGATTTCAGAATATGCAAAACAACCACTCTGAAAGAATAGAGAAATTCCAAGCGCTTTCGTGACTACTCACATTATCAAGTGATAATGTGAGTAGTCACGAAAGCGCTTGGAATTTCTCTATTCTTTCAGAGTGGTTGTTTTGCATATATATATATATATATATATATATATATATATATATATATATATATATATATATATATATATATATATATATATATGTATATATATATATATATATATATATATATATATATAAATATACATATATATATATATATATATATATATATATATATATATATATATATATATATATATATATATATATATATATATATATATATATATATATATATATATATATATATATATATATATATATATATATATATATATATATACACATGAATTGTGTGGTCTAGTGGTCTAAAGCGTCATGCTTTTTCGCTCACCATGAGGCTGGCCAAAACAGCACGGGTTCGACTCCTTGGCTGGTGCAGTGTTGTGTGTGTACTCACCTATTTGTGGTTGCAGGGGTCGAGTCATAGCTCCTGGCCCCGCCTCTTCACTGATTGCTACTAGGTCCTCTCTCTTCTTGCCCCATGAGCTTTATCATACCTCGCCTTAAAACTATGTATGGTTCCCGCCTCCACTACTTCACTTTCTAGGCCATTCCAGGGCCTGACTACTCTATGACTGAAGAAATATTTTCTAACATCCCTTTGATCCATCTGAGTCTTCAACTTCCAATTGTGACCTCTTGTGTTTGTGTCCCATCTCTGGAACATCCCGTCTTTGTCCACCTTGTCTATTCCGCGCAGTATTTTATATGTCGTTATCATGTCTCCAATGACCCTCCTGTCCTCCAGTGTCGTCAGGCCGATTTCCCTCAACCTTTCTTCGTAGGACAATCCCCGTAGCTCTGGGACTAGTCTTGTTGCAAACCTTTGCACCTTTTCTAATTTCTTGACGTGCTTGACTAGGTGTGGATTCCAAACTGGTGCTGCATACTCCAGTATGGGCCTGACGTAAATGGTATACAGAGTCTTGAACGAATCCTTGCTGAGGTATCGGAACGCTATCCGTAGGTTTGCCAGGCGCCCGTATGCTGCAGCAGTTATCTGATTGATGTGCGCCTCAGGAGATATGCTCGGTGTTATACTCACCCCCAGGTCTTTTTCCTTGAGTGAAGTTTGCAGTCTTTGGCCATCTAAACTATATTGTGTCTGCTGTCTTCTTTGCCCTTCCCCAATCTTCATGACTTTGCATTTGGCAGGGTTAAACTCAAGAAGCCAGTTACTGGACCAGGCTTGTAGCCTGTCCAGGTCTCTTTGTAGACCTGCCTGATCCTCATTCGATTTGATTCTTCTCATTAACTTCACATCATCTGCAAACAAGGACACTTCTGAGTCTATCCCTTCCGTTATGTCGTTCACATATACCAAGAACAGCACAGGTCCTAGGACTGACCCCTGTGGAACCCCGCTTGTCACAGGCGCCCACTCTGACACCTCGTCACGTACCATGACTCGTTGTTGCCTCCCTGTCAGGTATTCTCTGATCCATTGCAGTGCCTTTCCTGTTATGTGTGCCTGATCCTCTAGCTTTTGAAGTAACCTCTTGTGAGGAACTGTGTCGAAGGCCTTCTTGCAGTCCAAAAAAATGCAGTCAATCCACTCCTCTCTCTCTTGTCTTACTTCTGTCACCTTGTCATAAAACTCTAGTAGGTTTGTGACACAGGATTTTCCTTCCCTGAAACCGTGCTGGTTGTCAATTATACACTTGTTTCTTTCCAGGTGCTCCACCACTCTCCTCCTGATGATCTTCTCCATGACCTAGCATACTATACACGTTAGTGATATAGGTCTGTAGTTTAGTGCCTCATGTCTGTCTCCCTTTTTAAAAATTGGGACTACATTTGCCATCTTCCATACCTCAGGGAGTTGCCCAGTTTCAAATGATGTGTTGAAGATCTTTGTTAATGGTACACACAATATCTCTGCTCCCTCTTTAAGGACCCACGGAGAGATGTTGTCTGGTCCCACCGCCTTTGAGGTGTCAAGTTCGCACAGCAGCTTCTTCACCTCCTCCTTGGTTATATGTATTTCATCCAGCACTTGCTGGTGCCCCCCCCTGTTCTGATTTTCTGGAGTCCTACTGGTTTCCACTGTAAATACTTCTTTAAATCTCGTGTTGAGCTCCTGACATACCTCCCGGTCGTTTCTTGTGAATTCCCCATCACCCTTCCTCAGTCTGATTACCTGGTCCTTGACTGTTGTTTTCCTCCTGATGTGGCTGTACAACAGCTTCGGGTCAGTCTTGACTTTTGATGATATGTCATTTTCATATTGTCGCTGAGCCTCCCTTCTTATCTGTGCATATTCGTTTCTGGCTCTTCGGCTAATCTCTTTATTTTCCTGAGTTCTCTGTCTTCTGTACCTTTTCCATTCTCTAGTACACCTAGTTTTTGCCTCCCTACACCTTTGGGTGAACCAAGGACTCGTTCTGTTCTTCCCATTATTACTGTTTCCCTTGGGAACAAACCTCTCCTCTGCCTCCTTGCATTTTGTTGCCACATAGTCCATCATTTCTTGTACTGGTTTTCCTGTCAGTTCCCTCTCCCACTGAATGTCTTGAAGGAAGTTCCTCATGCCTGGGTAGTTCCCCCTTTTGTAGTTTGGTTTTTTCCACCCTATTCCTGCTACTCTCTCCACTTGGAGATCAACTATGTAGTCGAAGCACAGAACCACATGATCACTAGCTCCCAGGGGCCTTTCATACATGATTTCCTCGATGTCCGAACAACTCAAGGTGAATACAAGGTCCAGTCTAGCTGGTTCATCCTCTCCTCTCTCTCTGGTAGTGTCTCTAACATGTTGATGCATGAGGTTTTCCAGTACCACATCCATCATCTTGGCTCTCCATGTTTCGGGACCCCCATGGGGCTCCAGATTTTCCCAGTCAATCTCCTTGTGATTGAAATCACCCATAACTAGTAACTTTGCTCCCCCCATGTGTGCTCTCCTGGCCACCTCGGCTAGTGTGTCGACCATTGCTCTGTTGCTCTCATCGTATTCTTCTCTTGGCCTCCTGCAGTTCTGTGGTGGGTTGTACATTACTGCAATTATCACCTTATATCCCTCAGACTGGATTGTTCCTACTAAGTAGTCCCTTTCGCCCGTGCCATCCATTCCTTCCATTTTCTCAAAACCCCACTGGTTTTTAATGAGCAGTGCAACTCCTCCTCCCCCTCTCCTCCCTCTGTCTTTCCTGAGGATTTGATATCCGGATGGAAAGATTGAATCTGTTATTATTCTGATGAGTTTTGTTTCTGTGAGTGCTATTATGTCTGGGGATGTCTCCTTGATTCTTTCGTGCCACTCCTCATACTTATTTGTTATTCCATCTGCATTTGTATACCACACCTTCAAATTCTTTTCTAAGACTGTGGTCTGGGAGGTGTATTGGGGTTGGGGAAGTGGGAGACCTGATAAGGAAATATGGGTGGTTGCTGTGGGGGTGGAGTTTGTAGTGTAGTGGGTGGGGGCATTGGATATGGCATGGGTGTTTTGGTTTAGAGTGTTTGGTTGCACTGGGGTTGACCTGGTTGGGAGGCTTCTATAGGAAGTTGTGAGGGAGGCTGTATTTGATCTTCCTGTGTCTGGGATCTCCTGTCTGTCTTCTCCATCCCCTCTCTTTCCTCCTTTCGCCTTTGTACCATCTCTCAGTTTCCGCCTTTCTTCTTGTGTTCTGTCACGGTCGAGATACACCTTCCTGTATGCCAGCATGTACCCTAATCGTGCTTTCTCCTGCAGGATCCTGTTCCTAGTCGATTCTGCCTTGAAGGTCACTTTCACTGGCCGGGTTCTTTGTTTTACAAACCCCCCTATTCTCTGAAAATGTTCCAGCTGGGTCATGTCGTCTTCTCCTATTGCTTTCATGATGCTTTCAATTGCTTTTTTTCCCCTTGTTTTCTTTCTTCATATGTTTCCCCTTCAACTTCCTGGAGCCCATACACAAAGACTGACCTCACCCTTTCATTCTCCCACTGCATATCCCTGTGTATCCCCTCATTCAATTTGGTTTCCTCCATTGCAGCTTTCCTTTCTTCAGTTTCAGTGTCTACTGTACTTGGGGTCAGTGGCCTGTCATTTTCCCTTCTCGGCTTTCCCTGGGCTCTGCTATGGTCTGTTAGGGCCTCCACATATAGCTTAGCTCTTTCATTTACTACAGTCTCCACTGATTGAGCTTCTACATGCAGTTTTGCTCCTTCTTTCCGTACAGTCCCCTTATTTGTGACTGAGGCAGCAGTCTCTGTTGTCAATCCCAAAATGTTCTTTAGTTCTTTAGGCTGTTTCAGATTTTTCAGTTCCTCTTCTAAACTCTGTATCCTGGCCTCTGCTGCTTTGACTTGCACCTCCCACTTCCTGCTTTCCATTACTATCCTCTCTTCCATTCTCATGCTAAGTTCTTCTAGTTTCTTTTCCCATTCATGTTCCCTTTTTGTGAGCTCCACTGCCCATTCTTCCTTTGCAGTTTCCTCCTCCTGTCCCTTGGTTTTTCTTGTTTTGTGTGTGTGTGTGTGTGTGTGTGTGTGTGTGTGTGTGTGTGTGTGTGTCTTCAACTGTCCACCCAACATTAATATTCTGTGGCTACTGTTTGTGCTCAGGATTATTTGTGTTCTTTGTCTCTCACTGTTGTGAGGTATTCTGTGGATATGAAATATAGCCGAGTTAGTTAGAATATATCCAACTGGCCTTTGCAGTGTTCAGTTTAGTCACTGGTTATTTGGAGTTAAAACTTATTGATAAGACTACCCGAGGGATCATTAAGGCTGCATGTCTCCTGTTCAATACCAGTCAAGTTGAAGAATTAGACACATGCGCAGCATCTAATTATCTTTGTTTGTAGACATTTCGCCGTCCAGTGGGTTTATCAATACTATACGAGGACATTATGTTGTTGTATTGATAAAACCACTAGATGGTGAAACGTCTACAATAAAGATATCCAGATGTTGAACATGTGTTTAATTATTCATTTTGTCGGTATTGTATACCATTCATATACAACACTAGTCAAGAATACATTATGATTAAGTAACCTGTTAGCATAAGTACACTGAAACATATACACATCCCGGTTATGTTAGGTAAGGTTTGTCAGGAAAAAGAACAAGTGCTTCCTGACGCGTGTCTTAGATAATGACCCATCATTGGAGCTTATGGCCATCTGACTGAGGCCTTCTGCTGGCTTACTGGTCCATCCCTTTAAAAAGTATGGTTACTGTGGCATGCAAAGAGTATGTTACAATTTATTTGGCGTATTTCACACTCCCATATAGGCTGCCTCCCAACCAGCAAACAGGGTGCTAAGGGTTTAACGATCAGTAGGGTACCCGTCGTTAAATCAGTACCTTGGTTCATTAACCAATCACAGGCAAGCCCGCCAAAGCTTGATGCACGGTGAAACCCACGAAAAGTAAAATTTACCACATAAAACAGATTAAAATATTTAATAGCCCGCATAAAGTCCCAGTAATGACTCTGTCCTCTGTCTCAGACCCTGATTCCTTGACCACCATTCCAAAAATTTAAATTAAGCCTCTAAATTCTGTAGTCCTCAAGGACCCTAGCCCTTTAATGATGGGGCTGTCTAAAAATCAATTAATAAGTCTAATGCCCCTCTTACAAACTTACCCTAACATATTTTCGGATGTTCCAAGAAAGTGTACCCTGGGATATCATGATGTAGACGTCGGAAACACTAAGCCTTTTAAACTCTCCCCCTACAGAGATAATCCTGAAAAACAGAGGCTACTTCAACAGGAGGCAGCACTTCTGTTAGAACACAGATTAGTGGAGTCATACAGCCCATGGGTTTCACAGTCCATCCTTGTTAAGAAGTTCTCGAATGTTTACATACTACCGTAAGATGAATGAGATCACTAATCCAGATGCTTACTCTCTGCCACATTTGGATGACATAGTGGACGTTGTGGGTAAGGCTAATTTTGTTTCCAAACTAGACCTCCTTAAAGGTTACTATCAGCTACCTTAGACAGATGAAGTGAAGGAAATCTCTGCCTTCGTAATTCCAGGAGGTCACTATCAAAATACAGTGACCCCATTCAGAATGCAGAACTTGCCGGCAACGTTCCAGAAGCTGATCCATCAGGTTATTAAAGGACTTGAAGGCATGACAGCTTATCTGGACAATATAGTAGCAGTTTCCGATACTTGGAACCAATATGTTTCCCGACTTATAGCTCTCTTTGAGAAGTTTAAGAGTTTCTAGTTAACTATTAACTTGTGTAAGTCATCCTTTGGCCAGTCTACTGTTACTGTTTTGGACTATGAAGTGGGCAGTGGTAAAGTAGTCCGTAAATTTACTAAAATTCTTGCCATTAAGAATTACCCATTACCTCGTGATAGAAAAATCCCTCCAGCGTTTCTTAGGGATGGTAGGTTTCTACAGGAACGTACCATGTTGTAGCCCCCTAACCTCACTTATCGGTCAGAAACAAAAATTTCAATGGACCCCAGAGTGTCAAGAATCATTTAACAGAGCCAAACGGCTACTTTGTACTGCACCCATTCTCCTGTCTCCCGATTTTTCAAAACCTTTTGTATTACAGGTTGATGCATGTGAGTCAGGGGTAGGGGCAGTACTCCAACAAAAATCTGGGAAAGAGTGGTTGCAGCCTGTGGCTTACTTCTCTGCCAAGTATCAACATCACCAAAGTGCACACACCACCATTGAGAAATAAGCCCTCGCTCTGATACTTGCATTGGAACAATTCGAGATCTATGTGGGGCAGTCGTCCCAAGTGGTCACAGTCTACATTGATCACAGACCTCTGGTATACCTCAACAACATGAAAAATCACAACACACGTCTGATGAGATGGAGTCTCAGGCTGCAATCTTACGACATTGGGGTCTTACACATTGCCGACAAGGAAAATATGCTGGGAGAGAGTCTTTGCCCTGTTTAATTTAGGTTAGGATGTGTTAGGGACCATATGAGTAGCTTAGCTCTTTTTCCCCCCTTTATAAATATGTTCAGTGATGTTGGTGGGTTATTTTTTTAGTGAGGGGACATTCTGCTTCTGTCTGCAGGTGTCTTGAACCAACGTTAGCAATACTGTCTGCTGTCTCCATCTATGATAGAGTTTGACTTTAAGTCTTCAGAAAAGTTTAGCCCTATCTAATGAATTGGATGGTTGAAAGGAAAGGGGGTTTCATTATTATTCAGTGTCATGGCGGCACACTACCCATGGAGGTGGAGGCCTAGTCCTGGCTATTAGAGCCCTTTTGGGGTGGGGGTGTGGCATGCAGAGAGTATGTTACAATTTATTCACCGTATGTCACACTCCCATACAGGCTGCTTCCCAACCAGTGAACCGGGTGCTAAGGGTTTAACGATGAATAGGGTACCCGTTATTAAATCAGTACCTTGGTTCATTGACCAATCACAGGCAAGCCCGCCAGAGCTGAAGCAACCTAGTTCGCTTGGAGTAAGCATTGGCAGACTTGCCTACCTGCTGGTTGAGTACGGTACACTCTCTCTCTGGCTTCGGCTTTGCCATCTGTCACCGTGGTGTACACTTATTATTATTCTATCTGTACATATTGTACATAGTGCACATATCTGTATATAGTGGGTGAAGGTGAACTATACATGATAGTCTACTGCTGAATTTGATTGTTCCAATACCCATTACGAACAGGTCTCACAGGCCATCCATTACCTGTGTTCACAATAGTTATTATAACCATTATTTAATTGCTTCACCTCCCCGTGTACACAGCTTCACGTTCAGGTATCCAGGTGCCTGAGATCACTACATGTTTACCTTATTTAAGCCAATTGATAATATTTGTTAGGTATTTTATAAACTTCTTCGTTATGTTTGCTTTTTACTTTCAGACTAACTTTGTAAAGTAAAAGGACACAAGTGCAACTAATGTGACATTTATTGTGGCAACGTTTCGCTCTCCAGGAGCTTTATCAATGGCTTGATAAAGCTCCTGGAGAGCGAAACGTTGCCACAATAAATGTCACATTAGTTGCGCTTGTGTCCTTTTACTTTACATATTGTCGGTAATTCTACCAACTTTATTACAGACTAACTTTAATTAGCTTATTACTTTTTTTTATTATATCAGTTTAACAAGATAATAAACTACCTAATTATATTTAATTAATTTCATCTTATTAGTATGCATGATGTTAGTTATATTGTCCAGTTCGTGCTGCTTGGGGCTTTTTTTATATTTTATTGAGAGCATATCTTGTGCAGATATAATAAATATATATAGTATAACACTGTTGAGAACAATAAATACATACATAAATCATCACACACACACACGTTGTTGGACACAGGAGAAGAAACACGTCACAGACAAAACGAAAAAGACAGACCATCAAGCACACTATACATCACTCAAGCCACCTATCAATATATATAAGAAAAACACTTGAAATTATCACGTTTCACTTCTACATAAGTGTAACTTACAGCTGACAAACTACATTGTCTGAAATTTGATAATTCTGGAATTGTTGTCTTCATGGTTGCAGCGTAGTCTGGTACAGTGTGTTTGTGTGCTTGTGCTGGTTGTACAGGTTGGCCTTCCTGCTTGCCTGACTTCTGTTGTCCCTGCTTGTGTTCCTGCTTTTCCATCCTGCCTGCCTCCCTGTCTATTTGCTTGCCTACCTTTTTACCTGCTAATTTCCCTTCTTTCTTGAATACCTGCCTGCGTGCCTGCGTGCCTGCGTGCCTGCGTGCCTAGGTGCCTGCGTGCCTGCCTGCTTGCCTGCCTGCCTGCGTGCCTGCCTGCGTGCCTGCCTGCGTGCCTGCCTCCTTCTCTCTCTGACTGCCAGTCTGCCTGTCTCTTTGCTTTCCTGCATGCATATTTGTTTGTATGTATGGCTCCACTATGACAGAATATACAGATTCACTAGGTATAAGCAGCCAAAATAGTGAACAAGTA
>NC_091348.1:4801627-4809127 GCF_038502225.1 Cherax quadricarinatus
TGGTCTCTTAACGTGCTAGTGACACCCCTGCTTTTCATTGGGGGGATGGTGCATCGTCTGCCAAGTCTTTTGCTTTCGTAGTGAGTGATTTTCGTGTGCAAGTTCGGTACTAGTCCCTCTAGGATTTTCCAGGTGTATATAATCATGTATCTCTCCCTCCTGCGTTCCAGGGAATACAGGTTTAGGAACCTCAAGCGCTCCCAATAATTGAGGTGTTTTATCTCCGTTATGCGCGCCGTGAAAGTTCTCTGTACATTTTCTAGGTCGGCAATTTCACCTGCCTTGAAAGGTGCTGTTAGTGTGCAGCAATATTCCAGCCTAGATAGAACAAGTGACCTGAAGAGTGTCATCATGGGCTTGGCCTCCCTAGTTTTGAAGGTTCTCATTATCCATCCTGTCATTTTTCTAGCAGATGCGATTGATACAATGTTATGGTCCTTGAAGGTGAGATCCTCCGACATGATCACTCCCAGGTCTTTGACGTTGGTGTTTCGCTCTATTTTGTGGCCAGAATTTGTTTTGTACTCTGATGAAGATTTAATTTCCTCATGTTTACCATATCTGAGTAATTGAAATTTCTCATCGTTGAACTTCATATTGTTTTCTGCAGCCCACTGAAAGATTTGGTTGATGTCCGCCTGGAGCTTTGCAGTGTCAACTGGGATCAAATAAATCGTGACCTTAATGAAACATGCTGGGGAAGACACTATAATAACACGGACCTGCCCAGCATTGTAAGAGGAGCCAATGGCACTTTAAATTTGCTTCATTCACATACCATTATGAAAGTGGAAGAAGAGGATGCGCAAGCTAGAAAGTAGATGTGATGTGCGTCCTCTATAGATTAAGACCACAGATCGCATAAATTCTCAAAGGCTGCAGACTTTCTGAAGAATGAAAAGAAGAACTGATTAAAAAACTGATAACGTTGAGCTCAGACTGAATACATCATACATAATCTAGGAAAGATGGAGAGAACAAAAAAGTCGTAAGTGAAACCGAAAAAAAATTCCGTGCATACAGTGATGACAATAAAGAAATATTTAAGTCAAAATATGACAATGTTTAGTGAGCCATTAAACAACCTAAGGAATGACGATCCAAATAAGTTTTTCATGAAAAAGACGCAGTGTGTCATGGCTCATCTCCAAAATTTCAGACACAAGCCTCATCCCGCCTGACTTCAGAGAAGTAATGACCGTTGTGTTCATGCACTCCGTCCCTAAGTTCAGACTCGGGGGTCTCCATATTCACCAAAAAAATCGCAAGAAAGCATTATCCCGTGTCGCAAAAGTGGTAGTAAAGCAAATGCAAAAGAAATAACTATAGACCGACGGAGCTGATGTTCCACATTATCAAGATTTTTGAAAGGATTTTAAATAGCAAGATTGCCAATGCATGGAATTGCAGTGATTGCAGAAGCCAGGTTAACATGGGTTAAAAACAGGTCTCTCCTGCCTCTCGCAATTGCTATGTTGTAATCAACATAGTTTTGGATACACTGGAAGACAAACATAATGCTGATATAGTGTACATTAACTTTGTAAATGTTTTTAACGGGCACGATTATGAGATAACTGCGCACAAAATGCTTGCGAAAGGTTGGAAGATCGATATTTAGCTTTCTAATACACAGAACCCAAAAAGTAATAGTAAACAGGTACCAACAGCCTGGTCACCCAGGTCAGCAATAAGGAGGCCTGGCCTGGGATTGGACCACAGAGGAAGTGACTCCCGTAAGTGACTATAGGTAACCTGCTTTCCTGCTAAGTTAACTGCCTCCTTGACTGCTTGCCCCTTCCCGTGTCTGCATACCTGAGTGCTTGCTGCCTTACCTGATTGGTTGCCCGTTTCTTTGCTTGCGTAACTGGCTCTCTTCTTCCCCTACCCTGCCTTCCTCCCTCCCGTCCTGACTATCCTCTGCTTGCTGCCCTGCTTCCTTACCTGTCCGAGCGTACCTGAGTAGCATCCGTGAGTACAACCTCGCCCTCTGTGATTGTTGTAATATAAAGGCTGCTGGAGTGCAGAATAAATTCCATAAATATTGATGTGTGTGTGCGTGTGTGTGTACTCACCTAATTGTACTCACCTAATTGTGGTTGCAGGGGTCGAGACTCAGCTCCTGGCCCCGCCTCTTCACTGATCGCTACTGGGTCCTCTCTCTCTCTGCTTCCTGAACTTTGTCATACCTCTTCTTAAAACTATGTATGGTTCCTGCCTCCACTACTTCACTTGCTAGGCTATTCCACTTGCTGACAACTCTATGACTGAAGAAATACTTCCTAACGTCCCTGTGACTCGTCTGAGTCTTCAGCTTCCAGTTGTGACCCCTTGTATCTGTGTCCCCTCTCCGGAACATCCTATCTCTGTCCACCTTGTCTATTCCCCGCAGTATCTTGTATGTCGTTATCATGTCCCCCCTGACCCTTCTGTCCTCCAGTGTCGTCAGTCCGATTTCCCTTAACCTTTCCTCGTACGACATTCCCTTGAGCTCTGGGACTAGCCTTGTTGCAAACCTTTGTACTTTCTCTAACTTCTTGATGTGCTTGACCAGGTGTGGGTTCCAGACTGGTGCTGCATACTCCAGTATGGGCCTAACATACACAGTGTACAGTGTCTTGAACGATTCCTTATTAAGGTATCGGAACGCTATTCTCAGGTTTGCCAGGCGCCCGTATGCTGCAGCGGTTATTTGGTTGATGTGTGCCTCCGGTGACGTGCTCGGTGTTATGGTCACCCCAAGGTCTTTCTCCCTGAGTGAGGTCTGTAGTCTTTGTCCACCTAGCCTATACTCTGTCTGCGGTCTTCTTTGCCCCTCCCCAATCTTCATGACTTTGCATTTGGCTGGATTGAATTCGAGAAGCCAGTTACTGGACCACATGTCCAGCCTGTCCAGGTCTCTTTGCAGTCCTGCCTCATCCTCGTCCGATTTAATTCTTCTCATCAACTTCACGTCATCTGCGAACAGGGACACTTCAGAGTCTATTCCTTCCATCATGTCGTTCACACATATAAAAAAAAGGCACTGGTCCTAGAACTGACCCCTGTGGGACCCCGCTCGTAACAGGCGCCCACTGTGATACCTCTTCACGTACCATGACTCGTTGCTGCCTCCCTGTCAGGTATTCCCTTATCCATTGCAGTGCCCTCCCTTTTACATGCGCCTGATCCTCCAGCTTCTGCACTAATCTCTTGTGGGGAACTGTGTCAAAGGCCTTCCTGCAGTCTAGGAAAACGCAATCTACCCACCCCTCTCTCTCGTGTCTTACTTCTGTTACCTTGTCATAAAACTCCAGGAGGTTTGTGATACAAGATTTGCCTTCCATGAACCCATGCTGGTTTTCATTTATAATCTTGTTCCTTTCCAGGTGTTCGACCACTCTCCTCCTGATAATCTTCTCCATGACTTTGCACACAATACATGTCAGAGACACAGGTCTGTAGTTTAGTGCCTCGTTTCTGTTTATGTGTGTGTGTGTGTGTGTGTGTGTGTGTGTGTGTGTGTGTGTGTGTGTGTGTGTGTGTGTGTGTGTGTGTGTGTGTGTGTGTGTGTGTGTGTGTGTGTGTGTGTGTGTATGCGCGCGCGTGTCTGTAGGAGTAAATCGTTGGAGTTACTGAGTTATAGCCTCATCCAGTTGTATGTTTGTGCTGGAGGTGGAAAGAAGGATGAGGACAACGTGTGGAGAGTGTTCAAGGTGGTTTGAGTGTGTTGGTGTGTGCTGAGTGCATATATATATATATATATATATATATATATATATATATATATATATATATATATATATATATATATATATTATATATATGTGTGTGTGTGTGTGTGTGTGTGTGTGTGTGTGTGTGTGTGTGTGTGTGTGTGTGTGTGTGTGTGTGTGTGTGTGTGTGAGTGTACTCACCTAGTTTTGTGGTTGCAGGGGTCGAGTCATAGCTCCTGGCACCGCCTCTTCACTGGTCGCTACTGGGTCACTCTTCCTGCTCCACGAGCTTTATCATATCTCTTCTTAAAGCTATGTATGGATCCTGCCTCCACTATATCGCTTCCCAAACTATTCCACTTCCTGACAACTCTGTGACTGAAGAAATACTTCCTAACATCCCTGTGATTCATCTGAGTCTTCAACTTCCAACTGTAACCCCTTTTTGCTGTGTCCCATCTCTGGAACATCCTGTCTCTGTCCACCTTGTCGATTCCTCTCAATACTTATTTTATATGTCGTTGTCATATCCCCTCCCCATCTCTCCTGTTCTCCAGTGTCGTCAGGTCGATTTCTCTTAACCTCTCCTCGAAGGACATGCCCTTTAGCTCCGGAAATAGTCTTGTTGCAAACCTTTGCACTTTCTCTAATTTCTTTACGTGCTTGGCTAGGTGTGGGCTCTTAACTGGTGCCGCATACTCCAATATGGGCCTAACGTACACGGTGTACAGGGTCCTGAACGATTCCTTATTGAGATGTCGGAATGCTGTTCTTAGGTTTGCTAGGCGCCCATATGCTGCAGCAGTTATTTGGTTGATGTGCACCTCAGGAGATGTGCCCCGTGTTATACTCACCCCTAGATCTTTTTCCTTAAGCGAGGTTTGTAGTCTCTGGCACCCTAGACTGTACTCCGTCTGCGATATTCTTTGCCCTTCCCCAATCTTCATGACTTTGCACTTGGTGGGGTTGAACTGCAGGAGGTAGTTTCTGGACCATACCTGCAGCCTTTCCCGATCCCTTTGTAGTTCTGCCTGGTTCTCGTCCGATTGAATTCTTCTCATCAACTTTACATCATCTGCAAACAGGACACTCTTGAGTCTTTTCCTTCCGTCATGTCGTTCCCAAATACCAGAAACAGCACCGGTCCTAGGACTGACCCCTGTGGAACCCCGCTGGTCACAGGTGCCCACTCTGACACCTCGCCACGTACCATGACTCGTTGTTATCTTCCTGACAAGTATTCCCTGATCCATTGTAGTGCCTTCCCTGTTATCCCTGCCTGGTCCTCCAGCACTAATCTCTTGAGTGAAACTGTGTCAAACGCCTTCTTGCAGTCCAAGAAAACGCAACTTACCCCCCCCTCTCTCTCTCTCTTGTCTTACTGCTGTCACTCTGTTATAGAACTCAGTAGGTTCATGACACAGGATTTTCCGTCACTGAAACTGTGCTGGTTTTCGTTGATAAGCTCATTTCTTTCTAGGTGCTCCACTACTCTTCTCCTGATAATCTTTTCCATGACTTTGCATACTATACATGTCAGTGACACTGGTCTGTAGTTTAATGCTTCGTGTCTGTCTCTTTTTTAAAAAATGGGACTACGTTTGCTGTCTTCCATACCTCAGGTAGTCGTTCTGTTTCGATAGATATGTTGAAGATTGTGCAGATTTTGGGAATCCAGGTGATTTGCAATCCTGCTTCTTAGCACTCTTTCAAAGATTTTTATGATGTGGGACATCCAAAAATATGTCAGGGTAAGATTGTAGGAGCACAGTTAAACTTGTTACTTGATTCTTAGACAGCCCCACCATTAAAGGTCTAGGGTCCTTGAGGAGGACAGAATTGGGAAGCTTCACTTGAATTTCGGGAATAGGTGCAAGGAGTCAGGGTCGTCTACAGAGGCAGAGGACAGTCATTACTTGAACGCTATTAGGAGTATTAAATGCTCTAATCTGATTTATGTTCTTATGTTTTACTCTTTGAGGACTTATCAAGGAGAGCCACCACATAATTTACATCACATAGTTTACTTACAATTTGCATTGGTCCCGTAAATGTAAATTTTAAGGTGTGGCCAGGCATAGGTTCCTGCACCAACACCTTGTCTCCTGGACTGAAGGAGCGAAACTTTGAGTTTCTGTCATACCTCTATTTCATAGTATTTTGAGTTGTCTTTAAGTTAGCCTTAGCCAACTGACGTGCCACCTGCAACCTTGAAGAAGGGTTGTAGAGTGTTATGCAGGTGTCTTCTCCCATCCATCCTTCCTTAAGCACTCGAAGAAGACCTTGTACGTTGTGCCCAAAGATTAGCTCAAATGGACTGTACCCTGTGAACTCCTGCACAGTTTCTCTCACTGTGAACAGCAACAGATGAAGCGATTCATCCCAGTCTGTAGGAAAATGTATGCAATAAGTTCACATCATGGTTTTTAATGTGTGATGAAATCTTTCCAAGGAGCCTTGGGACTGAGGATGATAGGCAGTGGATAATTTATGAATTATTCCTATCCTAGTTAATGCTTCCCTAAAAACTTTGGCAGTAAAATTAGTACCCTGGTCACTCTGAATATACTTAGGAATGCCAAAGCACTAGATAAATTTAGTTAGGGCTTTAAGAATAGCTTTGGTATTGATACTGCACATTGGGACTGCTTCTGGGTACCTAGTAGCTTTGTCCATAATAGTGAATTAGTACTGGTTCCCAGACTTGGACTTAGGTAATGGATCTACACAATCAATGACTAACTCTGCAAAAGGTTCTCCATCTGCGGGTATAGAAGTGAGTGGTGTAGGTTTAATGGGGTGTCCAGGTTTTCCTACTTGCTGACATTCCTTACAACAGCAGATGTGATTTTTCACATCTTGTCTTACTTTTGTCCAATGAAACTCTTTTAGTATTTTATATAATGTTTTGGTAATTCCTGTCTTCTTAACGAAGAATTATGAACTATATTTAATATTTGTGATCTAAACTTTTTAGGAACTGCCAATCTATATGTCTTTTGGCTTCCTTCTACCTCCTTACCAGTCTCTGTGCAGATTAAGAAGCCATTTTTAATTTTATATTTGACTAGGTGATCTGAGGGGGATTCACCCATGGCTGCCTGGAAAGCGAAATTCAAGGAAGGGTCTTTTTGCTGTTCGTCCCGAAAGGACAGTCCCTCAGGCATGGAGACAAAGATATCTGGCAATCGTGCAACCCTGGAATAGGAAGGGTCTGTTCACTAAATTTACGAGGCCCTGGCCAGGTTTCCTCATAAAACAAATTGTCTAGTCCTAGATCAGAGTCGTCCAAGGATGGGTCAGCATTCTCAACAGACATCTCTTGGGATTTTGCCCGAGTTATGGCCAACAACAGAGAAGGATTCGACATTATAGGTACTGGACATTTGGTAGAATTAATAACGTTATTACCTAGTAATAACATGGCATCTTTCGTAGAAAATCTGTCAGAAACATTTACAGTCAAATATCCAGTGTAATATTTATTCTGCATGTATATTCTATGTAAAGGAACAGAAAATACTGCTCCTCCAAATGCTTCTAAAAGAACTGATGAGTGCAATGAAGTCTGTTCAGAGAGGGGAAGTACTCCCTCTCTTATAAGGGTATAATAAGGCCCAGTATCCCTAAATGTTCTTACTTCAGTTTTCTTTGAATTCTCCTGATGGGAGATATGGCAAGTACTGTAGTATGGGGCCATACCACACTTTACTTCTCCCTGGTTCATCTCAAATGGGAGGATTCTTATTTTACCTAATGGTTGGCATTTAGGTGGGCAAGTAGACCTCAAGCGGCTGGGTTTATG